>NW_024753435.1:0-18336 GCF_018991925.1 Homarus americanus | reverse complement strand
AGTCAGCATAAATGGATTAAAGTCAGATTGGGGTGCGGTCAAAAGCGGAGTTCCCCAGGGATCTGTATTAGGCCCTCTGCTGTTTGTTATATTCATTAATGATCTTGATTTAGGCATAACTAGTAGGATTAGTAAATTTGCAGATGATACCAAAATGGGGAGAGTGATAAATTCAGACAGTGACTTTGAACACCTTCAAAGAGATCTAGATACCTTACATGAGTGGTCAGTAGACTGGCAAATGAATTTTAATAGTGATAAATGCAATGTTACGAACCCCTCCACCCAGCACTACGAACCACGCCATCTATTGTCCTGATCTACCTACCCAGCACCACGAGCAACGCCATCAAGGGACGAGACACGAGTATGACTCGTCTTAGTTACCACTCCAAGGTTTCCCTTCTCCATATCCTGGGTTGCGTCACCTCCTCAGTCTTCTTTGTCAGCTCCAATTCGAGGAGAGAGGACTTGGCTCTGGGAAGTGACCACAGGATCATCTATCCTCTAAACCTACGTGCAGTGACTACCTACCGTCTTCTACAATACTCAGCCTTACTCGTCAGCCATCTCAGCTCCTCACTTAAGTACATGTATCTTGTATTACTTCCCCACGTCCACTTGCTTCAAGATTGTTTTATGTTTTATTAATATGTATATAATGTTAATGTTTAGGTTAAGTTTGGTTAAGGGTAATTTACAAGCTGAATATTTTGTTAATGGATTTATGGTACTTTATTATATACAACGAAAACTCGCATCCTTTGTCTACCCTTTTATAGTCCGATTGTCTTTGTTTTGTTTTTTTTGTTACCTGTTGGGATCTGGGTAGACGTATAACTATATTCTAAATCCCCAACTCGTAACAGCAAGGTACTACAGATAGGGAAGACGAATACAAACGTTAAGTATAAACTAGGTAACACGGAAATAGAAAACTCAGTTTGTGAAAAAAATCAAGGTGTATTTGTTAGCAACGACTTGAAACCTAGAAAACAATGTATTAGCGTTTGCAACAAGGCAAACAGGATTCTTGGGTTCATATTTAGGTCTGTGAGTAACAGAACTGCTGACGTTATCTTGAAACTTTACCTAGCATTAGTGAGGCCACACATGGATTATGCTGTTCAGTTCTGGTGTCCTTATTATAGAATGGACATAGATTTTGAGGTGCTGTACAGCTGAATGACAAAAATGATCCATAATATTAGAAACCTTCCATATGAAGACTGAAAGCTTAGGCGAGTTAGATATGATAGACGTACAAGGGGCAAGTGATTAACAAGGGTAAAATGGAAGATGTTCTAAAGCTCAGTAATAACGAGAAATAACTAGAACAAATGGCTTAAATTAGATAAATCTGATTCAGAAAAGCGATATAGGCAAGCACTGGTTTGGTAATAGAGCCAGGATATGTGGAATAGGCTACCGAGTGCTATAGTAGGATCGGGGACGCAAGGGAGCTTCAAGACGAAGTTGGATAGGCACATGGAAGTGCTGGGATGGGTGTGAAAGGGATCTGCCCTGTATGGGCCAGTCGGCCTCCTGCAGTATCCCACTTTCTTATGTTCTTATGTTCTTATGTTCACCTCACAATCTTTACTACATCTCACCTCACAATCTTCACTACATTTCACCTCACAATCTTCACTACATTTCACTTCACAATCTTCACTACATCTCACTTCACAATCTTCACTACATCTCACTTCACAATCTTCACTACATCTCACTTCACAATCTTCACTACATCTCACTACACAATCTTCACTACATCTCACTTCACAACCTTCACTACATCTCACTTCACAATCTTCACTACATCTCACTTCACATCTCCACCATATCTCACTTCACAATCTTCACCATATCTCACTTCACAATCTTCACCACATCTCACTTCACAATCTTCACCAAATCTCACTTCACAATCTTCACCACATCTCACTTCACAATCTTTACCACATCTCACTTCACAATCTTCACTACATCTCACTTCACAATCTTCACTACATCTCACTTCACAATCTTCACTACATCTCACTTCACAATCTTCACTACATCTCACTTCACAATCTTCACTACATCTCACTTCACAATCTTCACTACATCTCACTTCACAATCTTCACTACATCTCACTTCACAATCTTCACTACATCCCACTTCACAATCTTCACTACTTCTCAATTCACAATCTTCACGACATCTCACTTCACAATCTTCACTACATCTCACTTCACAATCTTCACTACATCTCACTTCACAATCTTCACTACATCTCACTTCACAATCTTCATTACATCTCACTTCACAATCTTCACTACATCTCACTTCACAATCTTCACTACATCCCACTTCACAATCTTCACTACATCTCACTTCACAATCTTCACTACATCCCACTTCACAAACTTCACTACATCTCACTTCACAATCTTCACTACATCTCACTTCACAATCTTCAATACATCTCACTTCACAATCTTCACTACATCTCACTTCACAATCTTTCACTACATCTCACTTCACAATCTTCACCATATCTCACTTCACAATCTTTACTACATCTCACTTCACAATCTTCACTACATCTCACTTCACAATCTTCACTACATCTCACTTCACAATCTTCACTACATCTCACTACACAATCTTCACTCACCTCCTCACTTCACACCTCTCACCTCACATCCTCACTCACACACCCTCTCACCACATCCCACCTCCACAACCTCAATACATCCTCTCCACACTTCACAATCCACACTACATCTCACTTCACAATCTTCATTACATCTCACTTCACAATCTTCACTACATCTCACTTCACAATCTTCACTACATCCCACTTCACAATCTTCACTACATCTCACTTCACAATCTTCACTACATCTCACTTCACAATCTTCACTACATCTCACTTCACAATCTTCACTACATCTCACTTCACAATCTTCACTACATCTCACTTCACAATCTTCACTACATCTCACTTCACACTCTTCACTACATCTCACTTCACAATCTTCACTACATCTCACTTCACAATCTTCACTACATCTCACTTCACAATCTTCATTACATCTCACTTCACAACCTTCACTACATCTCACTTCACAATCTTCACTACATCTGACTTCACAATCTTCACCACATCTGACTTCACAATCTTCACTACATCTCACTTCACAATCTTCACTACATCTCACTTCACAATCTTCACTAACACCATCCTTCATCACTACATATAACATCCATCATCACTACTTATAACACCATCCATCATCATCACTACATATAATACTATCCATCATCACTACATATAACACGATCCATCATCACTACATATAACACCATCCACCATCACTACATATAGAACCATCCATCACGACATATAACACCATCCGACATCATTACATATAACACCAACCATCATGACTACATATAACATCATCCATCATCACTACATATAACTCCATCCATCATCACTACATATAACACCATCCATCATCACTACATATAAACCAACCTATCATCACTACATATAACATCATCCATCATCACTACATATAACACAATCCATCATCACTACATATAGAACCATCCTATCATCACTACATATAATATCATCCATCATCACTACATATAACACCATCCAACATCACTACATATAACACCACCCATCATCACTACATATAACATCATCCATCATCACTACATATAACTCTATCCATCATCACTACATATAGCACCATCCAGCATCACTACATATAACACCAACCATCATCGCTACATATAACATCATGCATCATCAATATATATATATATAACACCATCCATCATCACTACATATATTACCCTCTTATCATCACTACATATAACACCATCCATCATTACTACAATATAACGCCATCCTTCATCACTACATATAACACCATCCATCATCACTACATATTATAACACTATCCATCATCTTTACAAACACCATCCCTCTTTACTATAGTGATAAACAGAGCTTTATTTTGTTGTCAATTTCTTTAAATTCCAACCTTATTAAACCGTAATTCTTTCTGTATGGTCAAATTTTGATTTGACCTCAGTGAGAGAGCTGTTAGTGTCAGTACATCACAATGGTGTTCCGACGCACTGTATCGAAGGTGACTAAGGTGGAGGTGAAGCCTTGCCAGATGAAGGAGAAGGGCCCCCAATCTAACAAACTGCAGACCACAAAACACACTAAGACCCAAAACAACAAGACCCAAAACAACAAGAAGAAGAAGGAAACTACCACTTTCTGCCGTGTACAAAAGGACCAGTACCTGCCATGGGTAGACTACATCTTCACCGGGAAAAAGACACAAAAGAAGCGCTGAACCTACGCTTCTGATATTTAAAAATACTGTAATAAAAAACATATTAATTGATTTTGTTTGTATTATTTATGTTTTTTTTTATTTTCATCTGTAAACGTGCTGTTTTGGGAATATATTTTGAGTTACATAATATTTAGGTACAGCAGTTTATTTCACTGTATCTACTTGTTTACCAAGTAACTGGACTTACAGTCTCCGATCGGGATTCTCAAAACAAATATTGGGCATCGAACTCCGTAAGTGAGCTCGTAATCTAGCCTGTAACTTACAGGACCTCAACACGATCAACCTGGATATAGTAGTCGCTATTTCCGGATTGCATGAAAAAAAATTAATAATATATGTTTTAATAATGCTTGTTAGACTTGTTTTATCATAGAATAATGAAGAAAATGTTTTGTACATCAACATACTAAAATACAATATTAGTTTTTTTTTACGACAAGAAGAGGCTTGGCTGTTCTATTTCTCGCTTTATGGAAGAGATGCAGCTTTTGTCTTCTTACAACTTTTCAAGTAATTTGTACCAAAATAGAAGATTTTTATTGTCCATATTTAGGGTATATTTTTTTTTATGACTGAATAAACTTGCAGATAGACCTTATTAATGTGGTATAGCTGTAAATATCCTTCAGTAATGAAATCCAAATATGAGGTCAAGTGAACATTTTTGCTTAGACTCCGCCTTTGTTAGGACCAAGTTATAACAAGTTATTCTGCCAAGTATCCAATAAGTACCCATGACTCAGAGTTAAATAATACCTAACCTAATCTAAGTTCATCAAACTTAATAAAAAAAGTGGGGCAAAAAATAAGTGGTAAAGAAATTTTTTTCTCAGAAAAGAATTATATTCAGAGGTTTTTTATCCGATACCTTCAGTCGTGATTATTTTGATGCAAAATTAGTAAAATTTATTTAACCCTAACACTACCTCACCTTACCTAATCTTACCTTACCTTATCTAACCTAACCTAATGTTACCTAACCTAACCAAGCCGCAACGCTCATGACACAATTGAGTTCTCTAGAAAGTTTTAATTTCATTTTCTTTTTTTAAAAATACATTTGCAGAGACAACAAACTTTTGATAATTATTTCTCAAACATATCTATAAATCTGTTGATGATATATAAATTTAGGATAGGTTAGGTTTGGTGTGATTAGGATAGGTTAGGCTAGTTTAGGATAGTCTAAGTTAGCTTAGGAAAGGCTAAGTTAGGTTACGATACACTATGTTAGGTTTTAATCTGCATGATATTTTTACTGAACTTTTAAACGATGTTATAATCCTGGCAGCAGGGTATCGATCACGAAAATAACACTTTGGTAGTTATAACATTTGATAAAGTTTATTATTACTGTAACATGAAACAAATCACTATAGCTGTACTTATCAATCCAGTATTAAATCTGTATTATCTTTGACCATCGCTCATTGGCCAGCTTATCTCTGCACTGTTCTCTGATATAATAAAGTATTGGTGAATGGGAATATTAATCATTTGTGAGTCACTTATTATAAAGGAAACTGTAACGGATTCTATGGACAGTTGGGAATATTTTCACGGAATAAGTCGGAGTAACTCCCCTCTTGCCCAAAAGCGATCCAAGGAGTTAATTCACAGAGCGAAAATCTAGACGAGTCTTCCTTGTTTGTTTTAGGTCATAACAACGAAAAGTTTAATAATGTTTATTACAATGATTCAGGTTTTACTGTAATTCTTCTTTTTTATATTTTAGTATTTTGTAGATTTTTTTTCACACCAGTTCATTTCTTGTTTAGATTCATTATTGCAATTATTTTTATTACAGAGTTGAATTAAAAGTTTATATCTAAGTATTTTACAGCTTCACAAATACTTTTATAAAATGTTGATACACACAGTGGACAGTTTTTAGTTCTTTCTTGTAATACCTCAGTATTACTCTGTTAAATTCTTACCATTTACACCTGACCATTTATTTATTTATTTTACAAATTGTTTAAAGAGAGAACATCACCAGCAGGATACAGATGATGAAGTAAATAGAAGTTTGTAACCTACCCCCCACTGCTACCCCTCCCTCTTGTCCCACATTCTTACTCGTCACTCCTACCCCTTACTCCTACCCCTTACTCCCACCCCTTAATCCCACCCCTTATTCCCACCCCTTATTCACACCCCTTGCTCCCACCCCTTCCTTCTACCCCTTACTTCTACCCCTTACTCCTACCCCTTACTTCTACCCCTTACTTCTACCCCTTACTCCTACCACTTACTCCTACCACTTACTCATACCCCTTACTCCCACCCCTTGCTTCCACCCCTTGCTTCCACCCCCTTACTCGTACCCCTTGCTCCCACCCCTTACTCCTACCCCTTACTGCCACCCCTTACTGCCACCCCTTACTCCCACCCCTTACTCCTACCCCTTACTCCCAACTCTTAATCCCCCACCTCTTAATCCCAATTCTTATCACGCCTACTCCCACCCCTTACTCCCACCCCACTCCCACCCCTTACCCCTGCCCCTTACTCCACCCCTTACTCCACCCCTTTACTCCCACCCTTACCTCCCACGCCTTACTCCCACCCCTTACTCCCACCCCTTACTCCCACCCCTTACTCCCACCCCTTACTCCCACCCCTTACTCCTACCCCTTACTCCCACCCCTTACTCACACCCCTAACTCCCACCCTTACTCCCACGCCTTACTCCCATGCCTTACTCCCACCCCTTACTCCCACCACTTACTCCTCTTACTCCCACCCCCACTCCCACCCTCACTCCCACCCTACTCCCACCCCTTACTCCCCCACCCCATTCCCACCCCACTCCCACCCCCACTCCCACGCCCACTCCCACCCCTTACTCCCCACCCCTTACTCCCACCCCTTACTCCCACCCCCACCCCACCCCACTCCTCCCCACCCCTACTCCCACGCCTTACTCCCCATGCCCACTCCACGCCTTACTCCCACCCCTACTCCCACCCCTTACTCCCCACCCCCATCTCACCCCTTTACTCCCATCCCCACTCCCACTCTTACTCCCACCCTTACTCCTACCCTTACTATCACCCCCACTCCCACCCCTACTCCCACGCCTTACTCCCACCCCTTACTCCCACCTCTTACTCCCACCCCTTACTCCCACCCCTTACTCCCACGCCTTACTCCCATCCTTCACTCCTACCCTTCGCTTCTACCCCCACTGTTACCCCACACTACGCTGGTAATTGAAGATATCATACATTTGTTCACTTAGACACCACTTATTATTCAGGACCAAATGGCTATAATATCAGAGTCATTATTCTTAACTCAACTTTATATATATATATCAATTGTCAAAAACCTTCACCACAAGAAAGAAAAGAACAGTCGGGTATGGCAGAAAATGTAATAAACGAACATGGAGTAAGACATCAAGCTCCATATTGTAAACAAGATCATCGTCATTGTTTATTTATTGCGAGGAAAAATATTGTTCGCAATATAATTATAAAAACCTTCTGTAATTCATTCTCTTCATTACACTAAAAGGTAATGAAGTATATAAAGAAAATAGTTTATAAATTACTAAAATAAAAATACGTATAAAAAAGTAAAATAACATCTATTGATGGAATAGAAAAGAATTATATCGTAAGTGGGTAAAAGATTTCTTGGGTAGGTTTTAGAATACAATAACTGTTTTCTGCATTACACCGATGGTTCCAAGTCAGAAATTATCCTTAAGTTTTGTGAATCAGTATTTACAGTTTTTCTTAATGGGTGACTTAAGTTACGGTCACACGATCCCTTTGATGAGCAATTAATTTGGAGCAAGAAATTACGAGTAATTTCTTCCAAATGTGGTCACACGAGTGGCTCTTGGTTCAGTTACTACAGCAAGAAAAAAAAGTTAACGCCGCTGTGCGAGTAGAAGGGAGACGGAACATCACAACAACAATGCAGACGACGCAGCAGCTATCCTTGGTATTATTGTTATTATTAAAAAGAAATGAGAGAAAGCGAAGAAAAACTATTGGGGACTCGTAAGTGGCTGGCGAGGAGGAGGAACGAGTGTTTAATATAGACTGGTTCAACTATCGTAGTTACAGTAGGGAGGGTTGTTAGTGTGTGGAGAATGACCGGCTGTATGGGCTTGTGTTTTGTAAACAAACACGCCAAAACACCACCCAAATAATAAACTCAGTGTGTCGTAAAAAACTGTTTGTGCATTTTATACATAATGTTATTGATCTATGTTATATATAGCCAAGGTAAATACTCGATAAATAAGCTTCGTGTCATTAAATATGGTATTAACCGGGTTTTGAACCAATAATCTTGCTCGAAATAGTCAAGAAATTGACTATCACGATTGTCAATAAAAATGCTTCAAAAACTTGCTCGAATTTCTCGAAAATTGCTCGAAATAACTTTCCGGCAAGAAATTGCTAAAAAAAAAATGCGCCCATGTGACCAGTGCTTTAAGAATTGTATGTTATCCTCATGGCATTGGAAACACACACACACACACACACACACACACACCCCATACACAGTCACACACTCACCATGCACAATCACACACACCATACATACACTCACCATACACACACACATACACACACCATACATGCACACACCATACACACACACACACCATACATACACACACCATACACATACACATACCATACACACATACACACACACACACACCATGCACACACCATACAAACAAACAAACACACACCATATACACACACACACACACCATGCACACACACACACCATACACAGTCACACACTCACCATGCACAATCACACACACCCATACACACCGTACATGCAAACCATACACACACACACACACACACACACACACACCATACATACACACACCATACATGCACACACCATACACACACACACACCATACATACACACACCATACACATACACATACCATACACACATACACACACACACACACCATGCACACACCATACAAACAAACAAACACACACCATATACACACACACACACACCATGCACACACACACTAATTGTTTTAATTTAGTTCTTGGAACTCTTAAGTGGCAGCGCTTGATGTAAACACTTCTTGGCATTTTCTGTTTATCTAGTAGCAGGTATACACACAGATATAATATGAGAAAAAAATTATGAATTCTGTCCAGGGAAGTGTTGTGAATATCACCTTGAGATAACACTTGTGTTAAGTGTGAACTTCCCTGTCTAGTGATATGTCCAACTACTACTCTGGGCCGCGAGACAATGGTAGTGATTACAGATTGCCCACGAGGGGGCTAGTTTATTGGGCACCCCCTTACATCCTGTGCAAGGTGAAGCGCAGAAGCGTTTACAGTGCCCAACTGGGAAGCATGCAGAGTTCACGCTTGCCTTTATGACTCATGTATTAAGGGCGTAAAAGGCCTGAAGGGTCATGGGTTTTGTCAGCAAGTTACATAAAGTGACAATGATGAGTGTGTGGGGGGAAAATTCCCGGTACAATTTATCTGTTTATGGCAAAATATGGCAGGTCCCTAATAATGTGAGCGGTGTTTACTGAATCAGCTGACCCTGGCTCGACCTTTGAGAGACGCAAGCCAAGTGATCTAAGAGTCGTGAATAACATGGTGAATCACTTGGTGTTATTCATTTGGGTGAATATTTATATAAATCAAAGGTGCTGTTACACACACACACACCACACGTGGCACACCACCCACACACAGTTTCCGAGAAGGAGTTTGAGATTGTATTTAACGAAGTCTTAACTGGGAAAATGTTGTATGGCTTTTGTTAAGGGGTAAGTTCTGGCGTGAACATTAAGACTATTTTTATAATTTTTTGTAACTAATATTTTTATCCGCCTGGTACAATTATTTATTAATTTGTATTGTAAGTTATGTCTTGATAGTCGATGTAATGTAACAATTTATTTTTTGTGTTAATGTTCACATAGATTGGTTCAGTGTTGCGGTTCTGACTCGTCAACGATGTTAATAAGCTGTTGAGTACATACTGCTGGTGAAACAATGTTATATTAACAACACGACAGACAAGTACTATAATACCTTAACATTTAACAATAATTCAGCCTTAATTTAATTTTTTCACCAACTTAAGACACATAACCTAGAAGGAAGTGAGACGGGCAACATAACGCTGGATATCGTGGCTTCACTAAGTGCAAATTATGGATCTTGAGGTAACACATTATGGGAAAATGCGAGCCCCGCTAAGTGGTTCTCCTCAACATGGAAGCAAACATCAGATGGACAAAGAAACAGAAGAATCCCGGATATACATTCATTTATTCTACAAAAAAGTTACGTAAACGAGCGTTAAATATGTTTAAGTAATAACAGTTTACGAAGCTCAAGTCGAGATATTAGAAGATGAAGAAGACTTTAGCATATCAGTATACCCCACGACCGGCGCCAGGATGTTAAGTGTGCCATCAGGGTATATTAGCGCTGAGAGACGGGTGCTATCGTGGTATATTAGCATACCTCCACCCTGAATGGTATATCAAAAAGTACAGGATTTACTTCACAGATATTTAGTTATATCTATCGGTATATTATATAAATTATATCAATATATCTGTTTATACCAAATATGGCATCAGAGTATATCACCGTTTGCCATCATATTCTCTAAATAACCTCAAAGTATACCCCCCAATGTATACTATCATACACTATAAATGACACTGTAGTATGTTAGTATATAATCAGGGTATAACATAAATAATATCAGCATTGTTTAGAATATCATATATATTAAGCGTGAGGAATGGATGTATATGATTCAATATATCACAGTTACATAAAGCGGTATGTCAGCTCATCAGCATATCACTAGAATGACATCAGAGTATACGACACTATACTCCAATAAATACTGTCAGGTATCTAAGTATATCAGGGTAATCACTGAGAAGTGTCAGAACATATCAGCATATTCCTTGACTGGTAACAAAGCATATCAACATACTCAAAGTATAATCAATGTCTCCGGAACAAACAAGCCAGTGACAGCAGCATATATTTCTGAAAATCAGCTGTGAAATATGTTCAGAACAGCCCAAAGTATACTATAATACTAAGCAACATTTGAAATATACCAGTATACTTCTTAACAGTCAGGGAAAAAATCATTATACAGATTAGTGTCCTCGAAGCAGATCAACTTGTCTCCTGCTTTCTGGGGACCCATTAGTGGCATATCAGTATATCCAAAGAGACACATCGGAGTATATTACCATATATCCCAAGTGCCATGAAGGGATATCAACATACCTGAGTATATTAACTAGCTCTCATAGTCTTCCACTCTCTCTTAGATCCATCAGAATATGTCAGCATATCACCCTATCTTCTGAAGGTCCAGTTTACCTTGTTCCGAAAGTATGTCGAAGCATACTAACAGATCCCCTGAATGCCTTGAGAACATATCAGTATACTTCTAGGTTAATTCATATCATATCAGTATATCCCCTGAATCTAAAGTATAACTAACCTCATTTCAAATTATTATTAGAGTATGTTAACATATTCCCTTAGAAGCATACCAGCATATCTCTTATGTCATTACAGTCAACCAGTATACGCTCAGAGATAGATGCAAGCATATCAGGGTATATTAGCATACCCTGTAAGAGAGATATGAGCCTAGCTACATAACCCAGTATATCAGCATACCCCATATGCTCTTATAGTACATCAGCACACCCTCTGAGAGACAGAACCATACCAACATATCAGAACATATTAGTATATCCTTTAGAGTGATATGAACATAATGGCATATCAGATGACAAGAGTATATCAGCATAGTCTTTGAGGAGCATATCAGACCAACCTAGCATAAGCTCTTTAAGATAGATGGGAGCATATCTTAAATAGACTGGAACATACCAGAGCATATTAGCATATTAGCATATTAGCAAGGTGAGGAGGAGGAGGAGGAGGCAGGTGTCCACCGACCAGGTATGCCGATAGTCTGGTGATAATGTGGGTAAAACTGGTGTGTGTGTGTGTGTGTGTGTGTGTGTGTGTGTGTGTGTGTGTTCGTTCTCATGTTTATTTCTTGTAAGGTATGTGTCACCTAGCCGGCCATTTTGTTTACATTTTTCGGTCGCTCTAAAATACCATTAAAACAATATTGAGTATAAACGTTTGGCTCAACTGATGATCTCAAACATGTCCCAACTTTTTTTTGCCTCAACTCCACATTCTGTAACTCATTTAGGTAGATGTCCCTCACTACACATACACTGGACTATGTGTAATGTTGCAGCTAATGTGTTATCAAGATATTGCACATTATAAGTTCATGTGTGGTCATTATTATATCAAACGGAGGAATTTTAAAGAGCTATTACACCACCTGTATCATTAGTTGTCGCCAGGTGAAGGAATGTTTAGGTAGATTATATTTTATTTACTGTAATAAAAGTTTCAATACCTAAGACGTTCCACTATAAGAGTCTTTCAACCTCAGGTAAGGTCTAAAGACTTTCTACTCTAGGTCTTACACCCTGGAGTAGCTGTATCGTCCACTTAGGTAATTTACTCCACAAGGAACTACAAGTTACACCTTGATGTAATACTTCATTTACTGCCAAACTTTATAGGGAAATATTTTTTCACAAAGAATTTCAAGTTACAATTTCACATAATAAGTCACATTACAAACGTTCCTTCGGCTTACAGTTAAACTTTGCAATGTCAAGATATTTTTTCACTGCAGAGGAAAGTATGCGTCATCATCACCACACACACACACACAAAGACAAAACTCCTGTATCCAGATTCTCAAAAGTTTATAAATTACATTCTTCCCTAAAATTAAACAGACAATACATCTATTTATCATAGAGTATGTGAACAATATCGACGCCATATTGGTTACCATCTTTGAGTTATATAATTAGTTAGCTTCATAGTGTTAATTATTTAGTTAAATAGGAAAAAATAATCTACTAGCGTGTGTTGTGACCAAAATAAATCAACATTGTATTTACTTTCTCCTCCAGGGGGCACTAAGTCTAGAAAAATGACACAATTGACATCTACATAAAGTGACTGATCAAGGGTAGATATTGGCTACCTTTTGTGTTACTTTGAGGTCGTAAGAACACACAGAGTTGCTCTTAAGGATGTTTACCACAATACACCCCAACCAGTTTCTCATTCACTAAGGTCAAACAATAAATCTGGTTCACAAGATACACCGTAAATTTTATTAGAATACAATAATCAATTACTGTATTATTGTATTGAGGCGAATAGTCTTATGGTGTTAAGATGTGTTCTTAAGCCACGAAGGTAAACAAAAGGTATTCAATATCTGCCTTGGTTGACGATGATCTGTAGACGTTAGCAAGTCCTCCTCCTCCTGCTCTCGAGTAAGGTAAGGAAGGCCTCACCTGACCAAAATTGTTAATTAAGATAGATTACCTGAAGATTAACCCTCCCAGCTTATTTCAATTAATGATTAACCTAACGCTACTTGGGAAGTTAAGTTAGGTTAGGTTAGGTTAGGGTAGGGTAGGGTAGGGTAGGGTAGGGTAGGGTAGGGTAGGTCAGGTCAGGTCAGGTCAGGCAGTGCCAGTGTATTTAATCTTGAGGTTAAATAAACTAGAGGCTAATCTTCACAAGAGCCAGTAAGACACTTTGACGGAGGCGGTTACGTACAACAGAAAAGCTCTGATAACATATAATGTACAGTATATACCGTTTAAGTTGCGTCAGCAGCTCTATACACCACTTATTGACTTACTCATTCACTGCCGTAGTAGGGTGTGTCATAGGAGGGAAGATCAGCTAAAACTAATGGCCCATCACTTTTTTGGTAGATTTTAGTGTATATAAACAGAAAATAATTTCAGTTTCAATATTTTCCAACCTTTTGCTAGGTAAATTTTAGCGTGAAATTTATCGAAAATCTAACGTACAGCTGCATTAGTGCATTACAATTAAATAGTAAACATTGCTTTCTGACTTCATTCTTTAACAACCCAACTAACAATATTTTTTCTGTTTCAGATTCTGATGCATTTATAAGTTGATAATATTTGCGATGGCTGCTTGTGTCAGGACGAGGAACCAAAAATCCAGCCATCTCAGTCACTATCTTGGGTCTGGGGGAGAGCTCCTGAAGTCGGAGTTGCCTACATTGAGAGATGCTTTGAGATACGGTGTTTTAATCAGGCAACCAAAGCTGTCTTAGACACTCTTGGCTACCAGTTCAGCTTCCAGTCATAACAAGTAAGAAGAAGATTAGTGAGAGACTGCTAGCCAGTTGGGAAAAGGCAAGAGATATCTCTCTTGGGAGAGGAAAACTTGCAGTTAAGGACAGCTTTGCCAAGCAACTGGACCAGTTATTTGACATAATTACTTGCAAGTGCCCAATTGTTCTCTGTCCTGAGTTTGGATGCGATCGTGACTGTAAATCCGAGGCCCACATCTCCTGTATTTGCAAGTGTGAACTGAAGATTCCTGTGATCGAACTGGCATTTGTCAAAGCACAGTGTTACGAGTTGGGGATTTAGAATATAGTTATACGTCTACCCAGATCCCAACAGGTAACAACAAAAAACAAAACAAAGACAATCGGACTATAAAAGGGTAGACAAAGGATGCGAGTTTTCGTTGTGTATAATAAAGTACCATAAATCCCTTAACAAAATATTCAGCTTATAAATTACCCTTAACCAAACTTAACCTAAACATTAACAGTATATACATATTAATACAACATAAAACAATCGTGAAGCAAGTGGACGTGGGGGAGGCAATACAAGATTACAAATACTTAAGTGAGGAGCTGAGATGGCTGACGAGTAAGGCTGAGTATTGTAGAAGACGGCAGGTAGTCACTGCGCCGTAGGTTTAGAGGATAGATGATCCTGTGGTCACTTCCCAGAGCCAAGTGCTCTCTCCTCGAATTGGAGCTCACAAAGAAGACTTGGAGGAAGTGACGCAACAACCAGGATATGGAGAAGGGAAACCCCGGAGTGGTAACTAAGACGAGTCATACTCGTGTCTCGTCCCTAGATGGCGTTGCTCGTGGTGCTGGGTAGGTAGATCAAGACAATAGATGGCGTGGTTCGTAGTGCTGGGTGGAGGGGTTCGTAACACACCCCCCCTCCAAAGACCTCCGTAGCGCGGGCGCGAAGGAGGTGATCACCTGGTGCGTCTGGAGAGTAGCTGCTGCATTTCCACTGGTGCTCGGGATAAGGAGTCTGCAATCAGGTTGTCCACCCCTTTTATGTGCCAGACTTGTAGATTATAGGGCTGGGTGAGGAGAGCCCAGCGGAGGATTCGCTGGTTGGAGGTCTTGTTGGTTTGGATGAACGTGAGTGGGTTATGGTCGGTGAAGACTAGGGTTGTTTGTGGGCAAGACTGGAGGTAACATTCAAACTTCTTTATTGCCAACACCAGAGCCAGGGCCTCCTTCTCTATGGTCGAGTAGTTGGTCTGATGTTTTTTCAACTTGGCGGAGTAATATGCCACAGGGTGAAGAACATCAGTGGTTGGGTCGGGTTGTAGGAGCACAGCCCCCACTCCGACACCACTAGCGTCGATTTGCAGATGGAAGGGCGAGGTGTAGTCAGGGGGGTGGACTACAGTCTTGGAGGCAAGGAAGGCTTTGAGGCGGTGGAAAGACTGGTCGCACCTCTGGTTCCAGATGTAAGGGACCGCAGAACTGGTAAGGTCTGTGAGGGGTCCGGCCACGCTGGAGAAGTTACTGCAGAACCGACGGTAGTAGCCGCACATCCCCAGGAAGCGCATGAGTTCCTTCCTCGTCCTTGGAGTGGGGAAGGACAAGATGGTTTTAACGTTTGCGTCCTGGGTCTCACCATACCATGCCCAATGATATGTCCCAGGTAAGTCACTGAGGCCCGGCCAAAAGCAGATTTAGCCAGGTTTATGGTGAATCCAGTCTCTTGCAGTCGTGCGAACAGTATCTCCAAATGCACCAGATGTTCGTCCCAGCCGTCCGACACCACCACCAGGTCATCCAGGTAGGCGAACGTCCTACCTAGGTCCTGAATCAGGTAGAAGTTGATGGCCCTTCTGAATGTGGCCGGAGCATTAGAAAAGCCAAACGCCATAACCAAATATTGAAAAGACCAAATGGAGTTATAAATGCCGAGATTATTTTTGCCCCATCCGTGAGTCCTAATTTTGATAATATCCTTTCACAAGTCCACCGTACTGATAAATTTGGCACAGCCTATGCTGTCTATTATATCTTCAATCAAAGGTAAAGGGTAGGAGTCTGAGACAGTGACCTGGTTCACTTTACGATAATCGGTACAGAAACGAAAAGTGCCATCGGGTTTTGGAATGAGAAGGTAAGGTGAAGCCCAGGGGGAGGTACTAGGCTCAGCTAAGTTATGTTTTAACAAAAAATCTACCTCCTTTTTCATAATCTCTTTTTGTGGATTTAGTCGATAGGCTGATTGCCTAATGGGTTGTACATCATCTGAGATTAGCTTAATATCATGTTTAAGTATATTGAAAAACCCTGGGAGGTCTGACGTGACTTTAGGAAATGTTGAGTACAACTTAGCAGAGATCTTTGCTTGAGATGGATTCTAGAATGAAAAATACTCATCCAAGTTAAGGGAGGCAGACTGTTACAGGGTTTTCTTTTAGGTAGAGGAAGTTCAATTCTCCAACAGGTCCATGTCATTCAACCTGGCCCGGCCCCACAAACCGTATGCAATACAGGTTAACATAGCCTCTGGGATGGCCTTCCTCTGACCTGGAATTTGCAAAATTTCATGAGATTAATGTGGAACAAGTTGCAATCTTTTCATGATCAGAGCATGGACTATATAGTTGGAAGAGGAGTATAAATAAACTATATAGGGACCAGTAAACTTGCTTTTAAGGGGAGAGCCTGGAATGGGTAGAAAGAGTAACACTTTGTCACCTGGAGAAAATGATCTTTCAACTAATTTAGGTTGGGACTTCACCATTTTTTCTTGGACTTTTTTAAGTTTGACTGAGCAATGGTACGGACTTCAGTTTAATTGTCCCGTAAAGTGTCAATGTATTGGGAAACTGTTGCGGGCTTAATAGATGGAGTGTCAAACCACTGCTCCTTTACTATTTTAAGGGGTCCCCTAATTTGTCTCCCATATAGTAACTCGAATGGGGAGAAACCCAATGACTCCTGGGGACATTCTCTGATGGCAAAGAGTAACAAGTCTATGCTTTCATCCCATTCCTTTTGGTGTTCTATACAGTATTTTTGGAGCATTGATTTGAAAGTTTGATGGAACCGTTCCAAGCAACCTTGGGATTGTGGGTGGTAAGCCGAAGATGTACAATGGTCCACACTGAGGTCTTTCATCACCTGTTTGAAAAGATTGCTCGTAAAATTGGTGCCCTGATCGGATTGGATCTCTTCAGGAATGCCCACTGAAGTGAAAAGGTGCAAAAGATGTTTGATTACGTTTTTTGAAGTGATGCTTTTAAGGGGAAAAGCCTCAGGATAACGTGTACTGGTATCCATAACTGTGAGCAGGAATTGATTCCCCTTCTTAGTCTTTGGTAATGGGCCCACACAATCCACAACAATCTTTTCAAATGGTGTAGAAAATACTGGGATGGGCTTAATGGGAGCTGCTGGTATACTTTCATTTGGTTTTCCTACCATTTGACAAATATGACAAGATTTTAGGTACTTTGACACATCCTTCCCAAGTCCAGGCCAGTAATAGTGTTGGAGGAGCTTTTTATATGTTTTCAGGATTCCCAAATGTCCTGAAATACCACCATGGGCAAGGGCAATTAATGCTGGTCTGACTGAGGAGGGAATTACCACTTGATGTATTTCAGACCACGTGTCTAGATGGATAAGCTCAGGGGGTCTATAGGCCCTTATCAAAACCCCTTCCTGATAATAAAAACAAGAAAGGGTGTTAAAATCTTTACC
>NW_024753434.1:0-9839 GCF_018991925.1 Homarus americanus | reverse complement strand
GATCGAGTATAACAAAGGCCCCTGATCGAGTATAACAAAGTCCCCTGATCGAGATATAACAAAGCCCCCTCATCGAGTAAAACAAAGTACCCTGATCCAGTATAACAAAGTCCCCTCACCAAGTATAATAAAGTTCCCTGATCGAGTATAACAAAGCCCCCTGATCGAGAATAGCATAGTCCCCTAATCGAGTATAACAAAGTCCCCTGATCGACTATAACAAAGGTCCCTGATCGAGTTTAACAATGGCCCCTGATCGAGTATAACAAAGTCCCCTGGTCGAGTATAACAAAGTCGCCTGAACGAGTATAACAAAGGCCCCTGATCGAGTATAACAAAGTTCCCTGATCGATTATAACAAAGCCCCCTGATCGAGTATAACAAAGACCCCCTTATCGAGAATAACAAAGTCCCCTGATCAAGTATAACAAAGCCCCCTGATCAAGTATAACAAAGGCCCATGATCGAGTATAACAAAGTTCCCTGGTCGAGTATAACAAAGTCCCCTGATCGAGTATAACAAAGGCCCCTGATCGAGTATAACAAAGTCCCATGATCGAGTATAAAAAAGTCCCCTCATCGAATATAACAAAGTCCCCTGATCGAGTATAACAAAGCCCTCTGATCGAGTATAGCAAAGCCCCCTTATCTTGAATAACAAAGTCCCCTGATCGAGTATAACAAAGCCCCCTGATCAAGTATAACAAAGCCCCCTTATCGAGCATAACAAAGACCCCCTTATCGAGAATAACAGAGTCCCCTGATCGAGTATAACAAAGCCCCCTGATCAAGTATAACAACGCCCTCATCGAGTATAACAAAGTCCCCTGGTCGAGTATAACAAAGTCCCCGATCGAGTATAACAAAGGCCCCTGATCGAGTATAACAAAGTTCCTGATCGAGGAAAACAGGAGCTCCCTCATCGAGTATATCAAAGTCCCCCTTATCGAGAATAACAAAGGTTCTGATCGAGTATAACAAAGGCCCCTGATCGAGTATAACAATTTCCCCTGATCGAGTATAACAAAGCCCCCTCATCGAGTAAAACAAAGTCCCCTGATCCAGTATATCAAAGTCCCCTCACAGAGTATAATAAAGTTCCCTGATCGAGGATAACAAAGCCCCCTCATAGAGTATAAAAAAGTCCTCTGATCGATTATAACAAAGTCCCCTGATCGGGTATAACAAAGGCCCCTGATCGAGTATAACAAAGGCCCCTCATCGAGTATAACAAAGTCCCATGACCGAGTATAACAAAGTCCCCTCATCGAATATAACGAAGTCTCCTGATCGAGTATAACAAATTCCCGTGATCGAGTAGAACAAAGTCCCTCATCGAGTATAACAAAGTCGCCTGGTCAAGTATAACAAAGCCCCTTGATCGAGTATAACAAAGTTCCCTAATCGAGTATAACAAAGACGCCTCTTCGAGTATAAGAAAGTCCCCTGATCGAGTATAACAAAGTCCCCTGATCGAGTATAACAAAGTTCCCTGATCGAGTATAACAAAGCCCCCTCAACGAGTATAACAAAGTCCCCCTTATCGAGAAAAACTAAGTCCCCTGATCGAGTATAACAAAGCCCCCTGATCAAGTATAACAAAGGCCCCAGATCGAGTATAAGAAAGTCCCCTGATCGATTATAACAAATTCCCCTGATCGAGTAGAACAAAGTCCCCTCATCGAGTATAACAAAGGCCCCTCATCGAGTATAACAAAGTCCCATGATCGAGAATAACAAAGTCCCTCATCGAATATAACAAAGTCCCCTGATCGAGTAAAACAAAGTCCCCTAATCGAGTATAACAAAGCCCCCTGATCGAATATAATAAAAGCGCCTGAACGAGTATAACAAAGGCCCCTGATCGAGTATAACAAAATTACCTGATCGAGTATAACAAAGCCCCCTAATTGAGTATAACAAAGTCCCCCTTATCGAGAATAACAATGTCCGCTGATTGAGTATAACAAAGCCCCCTGATCAAGTATAACAAAGGCCCCTGATCGAGTATAACAAAGTCTCCTGGTCGAGTATAACGTCCCCTGATCGAGTATAACAAAGTCCCCTGATCGAGTATAACAAAGTCCCTGATCGAGTAATAACAAAGTCCCTCGATCGAGGCGGAGTAACAAAGTTCCCCTGATCGAGTATAACAAAGCCCCCTTGATCGAGTATAACAAGTCCCCTGATCGAGTATAACAAAGTCCCCGATCGCGGCAACAAAGTCCCCTGGTTGAGTATAACAACCTTGGTCGAGTATAACAAAAGTCCCTGATCGAGTATAACCGTTCCTGAACGATTATGCAACAGCGGCCCCTGATCCAGTATAACAAAGTCCCCTCACCGAGTATAATAAAGTTCCCTGATCGAGGATAACAAAGCCCCCTCATAGAGTATAACAAAGTCCTCTGATCGATTATAACAAAGGGCCCTGATCGAGTTTAACAAAGGCCCCTGATCGAGTATAACCAAGTCCCCTGGTCGAGTATAACAAAGACGCCTGAACGAGTATAACAAAGACGCCTGATCGAGTATAACAAAGTTCCCTGTTCGAGTATAACAATGCCCCCTGATCGAGTATAACAAAGCCCCCCTTATCCTGAATAACAAAGTCCCCTGATCGAGTATAACAAAGCCCCCTGATCAAGTATAACAAAGGCCCCTGATGGAGTATAACAAAGTCCCCTGATCAAGTATAACAAAGGCCCATGATCGAGTATAACAAAATTTCCCTGATCGAGTATAACAAAGCCCCCTCATCGAGTATAACAAAGTCCCCCTTATCGAGAATAACTAAGTCCCCTGATCGAGTATAACAACACCCCCTGATCAAGTATAACAAAGTCTCCAGATCGGGTATAACAAAGTCCCCTGGTCGAGTATAACAAAGTCCCCTGAACGAGTATAACAAAGGCCCCTGATCGAGTACAACAAATTCTCCTGATCGAGTATAACAAAGTCCCCTGATCGAGTATAACAAACGCCTCTGATCGAGTACAACAAAGGCCCCTCATCGAGTATAACAAAGTTCCCTGATCGAGTATAACAAAGTCCCCTAATTGAGTATAACAAAGTCCCCCTTATCGAGAATAACAATGTCCCTTGATCGAGTATAACAAAGCCCCCTGATCAAGTATAACAAGGGCCCCAAAACGAGTATAACAAAGTCCCCTGGTCGTGTATAACAAAGTCCCCTAATCCAGTATAACAAAGGCCCATGATCGAGTATAACAAAATTTCCCTGATCGAGTATAACAAAGCCCCCCTCATCGAGTATACCGAAGTCCCCCTTATCGAGAATAACTAAGTCCCCTGATCGAGTATAACAAAGTCCCTTGAACGATTATGACAAAGGCCCCTGATCGAGTATAACAAAGTTCCCTCATCGAGTATAACAAAGCCCCCTGATCGAGTATAACAAAGACCCCCTTATCGAGAATAAAAAAGTCCCCTGATCGAGTATAACAAAGCCCCCTGATCAAGTATAACAAAGGCCCCTGATCGAGAATAACAAAGTCCCCTGGTCGAGTATAACAAAGTCCCCTGATCGAGTATAACAAAGGCCCCTGATCGAGTATAACAAAGTCCCATGATCGAGTATAAACAAGTCCTCTCATCGAATATAACAAAGTCCACTGATCGAGTATAACAAAGCCCCCTGTTCGTGTATAACGAAGTCCCCCTTATCTTGAATAACAAAGTCCCCTGATCGAGTATAACAAAGCCCCCTAATCAAGTATAACAAAGCCCCCTGATCGAATATAACAAAGACCCCCTTATCGAGAATAACAAAGTCCCCTTATCGAGTATAACAAAGCCCCCTGATCAAGTATAACAAAGGCCCCTGATCGAGTATAACAAAGTCCCCTGGTCGAGTATAACAAAGTCCCCTGATCATATAACAGAGGCCCCTGATCGAATATAACAAAGTTCCCTAATCGAGTATAACAAAGCCTCTATCGAGTATAACAAAGTCCCCTTTATCGAGAATAACAAAGTCCCCTGATCGAGTATAACAAAGCCCCTGATCAAGTATAACAAAGGCTCCTCAAATCGAGTATAACAAAGTCCCAGGTCGAGTATAACTAAGTCCCTGATCGAGTATAACAAAGGCCCCTTGATCGAGTATGCTAACAAAGGCCCCTGGTCGAGTATAACAATGTCCCCTTATCGAGTATAACAAAGCCCCCTCATCGAGTAAAACTAAGTCCCCTGATCCAGTATAACAATGTCCCCTCACCGAGTATAACAAAGTTCCCTGATCGAGGATAACAAAGCCCCCTCATAGAATACAACAAAGTCCTCTGATCAATTATAATTAAGTCCCCTGATCGGGTATAACAAAGGCCCCTGATCGAGTATAACAAAGGCCCCTCATCGAGTATAACAAAGTCCCATGATCGAGTATAAAAAATTCCCCTGATCGAGTAGAACAAAGTCCCCTCATCGAGTATAACAAAGGCCCCTCATCGAGTATAACAAAGTCCCATGATCGAGAATAACAAAGTCCCTCATCGAATATAACAAAGTCCCCCGATCGAGTATAACAAAGTCCCCTGATCGAGTATAACAAGGTCCCCTGTTCGAGTATAACATAGTCCCCTGAAAGATTATAACAAAGGCCCCTTGACGAGTATAACAAAGTTCCCTGATCGAGTATATAAAAGTCCCCTAATTGAGTATAACAAAGTCCCCCTTATCGAGAATAACAATGTCCCCTGATCGAGTATAACAAAGCCCCCTCATCAAGTATAACAAAGGCCCCTCATCAAGTATAACAAAGTCCCCTGGTCGAGTATAACAAAGTCCCCTAATCGAGTTTAACAAAGGCCCATGATCGAGAAAAACAAAATTGTCCTGATCGAGTATAACAAAGCCCCCATCGAGTATACAACAACAAAGTCCCCCTATCGAGAATAACAAAGTCCCCTGATCGAGTATAACAAAGCCCCCTGATCAAGTATAACAAAGGCTCCAGATCGAGTATAACAAAGTCCCCTGGCCGAGTATAACAAAGCCCCCTGATCGAGTATAACAAAGTCCCCTGATCGTGTATAAAAAAGTCCCCTGGTCGACTATAACAAAGTCACCCTGATCAAGTATAACAAAGGCCCTAGATCGAGTATAACAATGTCCCCTTTTCGAGTATAACAAAGTCTCCTGAACGAGTATAACAAAGGCCCCTGCTCGAGTATAACAAAGGACCCTAAACGTCTATAACAATGTCCCCTGATCGAGTATAACAAAGCCCGCTCATCGAGTATAACAAAGTCCCCTGATCGAGGATAACAAAGTCCTCTGGTCGAGTATAACAAAGACACCGGAACGAGTATAACAAAGCCCCCTGATCGAGTATAAAAAATTTCCCTGATCGAGTATAACAAAGGCCCCTGATCAAGTATAACAAAGGCCCCAGATCGAGTATAACAAAGTCCCCTGGTCGAGTATAACAAAGTCCCCTGAACGATTATAACAAAGGCCCCTGATCGAGTATAACAAAGTCCCTTGGTCGAGTATAACAAAGGCCCCTTATCGAGTTTAACAAAGGCCCCTCATCGAGTATAACAAAATTCCCTGGTAGAATTATAAGAAACTCCCCTAATCGAGTAAAACAAAGTCCCCTGATCGAGTAAAACAAAGTCCCCTGGTAGAATTATATGAAACTCCCCCGATCGAGTATAACAAAGTCCCCTGTTCGAGTATAAAAAAGTCCCCTGATCGAGTATAACAAAGCCCCCTGATGGAGTATAACAAAGTCCCCTGATCGAGTATAACAAAGTCCCCTGATCGAGTATAACAAAGCCCCTGATGGAGTATAACAAAGTCCTTGATCGAGTATAACAAAGTTCCCTGATCGAGTATAACAAAGGCCCCTCATCGAAGTTTAACAAAGACCCTGATCGAGTACATAATAAAGTCCCTGGTCGAGTATAACAAACCCCCTGATCGAGTATACCAAAGTCCCTGAACGATTATAACAAAGGCCCCTGATCGAGTATAACAAACGCCTTTCATCGAGTATAACAAAGGCCCCTCATCGAGTATAACAAAGTTCCTGATCGAGTATAACATATCCCCTAATTGAGTATAACAAAGTCCCCCTTATCGAGAATAACAATGTCCCCTGATCGAGTATAACAAAGCCCCTTGATCAAGTATAACAAAGGCCCCTCATCGAGAATAACAAAGTCCCCTGGTCGAGTATAACAAAGTCCCCTAATCGAGTTTAACAAAGGCCCATGATCGAGAATAACAAAATTTCCCTGATCGAGTAAAACAAAGCCCCCTCATCGAGTATAACAAAGTCCCCCTTATCGAGAATAACTAAGTCCCCTGATCGAGTATAACAAAGCCCCCTGATCAAGTATAACAAAGGCTACAGATCGAGTATAACAAAGTCCCTTGGCCGAGTATAACAAAGCCCCCTGATCGAGTATAACAAAGTCCCCTGATCGAGTATGACAAAGTCCCCTGGTCGACTATAACAAAGTCACCCTGATCAAGTATAACAAAGGCCCTAGATCGAGTATAATAAAGTCTCTTTTCGAGTATAACAAAGTCCCCTGAACGAGAATAACAAAGGCCCCTGCTCGAGTATAACAAAGGACCCTAAAAGTCTATAACAATGTCCCCTGATCGAGTATAACAAAGCCCGCTCATCGAGTATAACAAAGTCCCCTGATCGAGGATAACAAAGGCCCCTGATCAAGTATAACAAAGACACCGGAACGAGTATAACAAAGCCCCCTGATCGAGTATAACAAATTTCCCTGATCGAGTATAACAAAGGCCCCTGATCAAGTATAACAAAGGCCCCAGATCGAGTATAACAAAGTCCCCTTGTCGAGTATAACAAAGTCCCCTGAACGATTATAACAAAGGCCCCTGATCGAGTATAACAAAGTCCCTTGGTCGAGTATAACAAAGGCCCCTTATGGAGTTTAACAAAGGCCCCTCATCGAGTATAACAAAATCCCCTGGTAGAATTATAAGAAACTCCCCTGATCGAGTATAACAAAGTCCCCTGATCGAGTAAAACAAAGTCCCCTGGTAGAATTATAAGAAACTCCCCTGATCGAGTATAACAAAGTCCCCTCATCGAGTATAACAAAGGCCCCTCATCGAGTATAACAAAGTCCCATGATCGAGAATAACAAAGTCCCTCATCGAATATAACAAAGTCCCCTGATCGAGTATAACAAAGTCCCCTGATCGAGTATAACAAAGGCCCCTCATCGAGTTTAACAAAGGCCCCTGATCGAGTAACAAAAGTCCCCTGGTCGAGTATAACAAACTCCCCATGGTCGAGTATAAACAAAGTCCCCTGATCGAGGCAACAAAGTCCCCGGAATGATTATAACAAAGGCCCCTGATCGAGTATAACAAATTCTCCTGATCGAGTATAACAAAGTCCCCTGAACGAGTTTAACAAACGCCTCTCATCGAGTATAACAAAGGCCCCTCATCGAGTATAACAAAGTTCCCTGATCGAGTATAACAAAGCCCCCTAATTGAGTATAACAAAGTCCCCCTTATCGAGAATAACTAAGTCCCCTGATCGAGTATAACAAAGCCCCCTGATCAAGTATAACAAAGGCTCCAGATCGAGTATAACAAAGTCACCTGGTCGAGTATAACAAAGTCCTCTGAACGATTATAACAAAGGCCCCTGATCGAGTATAATAATTTCTCCTGATCGAGTATAACAAAGTCCCCTGATCGAGTATAACAAACGCCTCTGATCGAGTATAACAAAGGCCCCTCATCGAGTATAACAAAGTTCCCTGATCGAGTATAACAAAGCCCCCTAATTGAGTATAACAAAGTCCCCCATATCGAGAATAACAATGTCCCTTGATCGAGTATAACAAAGCCCCCTGATCAAGTATAACAAAGGCCCCAAAACGAGTATAACAAAGTCCCCTGGTCGTGTATAACAAAGTCCCCTAATCGAGTATAACAAAGGCCCATGATCGAGAATAACAAAATTTCCCTGATCGAGTATAACAAAGCCCCCTCAATCCTCATCGAGTATACCGAAGTCCCCCTTATCGAGAATAACTAAGTCCCCTGATCGAGTGTAACAAAGCCCCCTGATCAAGTATAACAAAGGCTCCAGATCGAGTATAACAAAGTCCCCTGGTCGAGTATAATAAAGTCCCCTGAACGATTATGACAAAGGCCCCTGATCGAGTATAACAAAGTTCCCTGATCGAGTATAACAAAGCCCCCTGATCGAGTATAACAAAGACCCCCTTATCGAGAATAAAAAAGTCCCCTGATGGAGTATAACAAAGCCCCCTGATCAAGTATAACAAAGGCCCCTGATCGAGTATAACAAAGTCCCCTGGTCGAGTATAACAAAGTCCCCTGATCGAGTACAACAAAGGCCCTGATCGAGTATAACAAAGTCCCATGATCGAGTATAAAAAAGTCCTCTCATCGAATATAACAAAGTCCCCTGATCGAGTATAACAAAGCCCCCTGATCGTGTATAGCGAAGCCCCCCTTATCTTGAATAACAAAGTCCCCTGATCGAGTATAACAAAGCCCCCTGACCAAGTATAACAAAGCCCCCTGATCGAATATAACAAAGACCCCCTTATCGAGAATAACAAAGTCCCCAGATCGAGTATAACAAAGCCCCTTGATCAAGTATAACAAAGGCCCCTGATCGAGTATAACAAAGTCCCCTGGTCGAGTATAACAAAGTCCTTTGATCGAGTATAACAAAGGCCCCTGATCGAGTATAACAAAGTTCCCTGATCGAGTATAACAAAGCCCCTCATCGAGAAAAACAAAGTCCCCCTTATCGAGAATAACAAAGTCCCCTGATCGAGTATAACAAAGCTCCCTGATCAAGTATAACAAAGGCTCCAAATCGAGTATAACAAAGTCCCAGGTCGAGTATAACAAAGTCCCCTGATCGAGTATAACAAAGGCCCCTAATCGAGTATAACAAAGGCCCCTGATCGAGTATAACAAAGTCCCCTGATCGAGTATAACAAAGCCCCTCATCGAGTAAAACAAAGTCCCCTGATCCAGTATAACAATGTCCCCTCACCGAGTATAATAAAGTTCCCTGATCGAGGATAACAAAGCCCCCTCATAGAGTTTAACAAAGTCCTCTGATCAATTATAACAAAGTCCCCTGATCGGGTATAACAAAGGCCCCTCATCGAGTATAACAAAGGCCCCTCATCGAGTATAACAAAGTCCCATGATCGAGTATAAAAAAGTCCCCTCATCGAATATAACAAAGTCCCCTGATGTATAACAAATTCCCCTGACCGAGTATAACAAAGTCCCCTCATCGAGTATAACAAAGGCCCCTCATCGAGTATAACAAAGTCCCATGATCGAGAATGACAAAGTCCCTCATCGAAAATAACAAAGTCCCCTGATCGAGTATAACAAAGTCCCCTGATCGAGTATAACAAGGTCCCGTGTTCGAGTATAACATAGTCCCCTGAACGATTATAACAAAGGCCCCTGATCGAGTATAACAAAGCCCCGTGATCGAATATAACAAAAGCGCCTGAACAAGTATAACAAAGGCCCCTGATCGAGTATAACAAAGTTCCCTGATCGAGTATAACAAAGTCCCCTAATTGAGTATAACAAAGTCCCCCTAATCGAGAATAACAATGTCCCCTGATCGAGTATAACTCAGCCCCCTGATCAGGTATAACAAAGGCCCCTCATCGAGTATAACAAAGTCCCCTGGTCGAGTATAACAAAGTCCCATAATCGAGTTTAACAAAGGCCCATGATCGAGAATAACAAAGTCCCCTGATCAAGTATAACAAAGGCCATAGATCGAGTATAACAAAGTCCCC
>NW_024753433.1:0-17783 GCF_018991925.1 Homarus americanus | reverse complement strand
ACCAGGGGACTTTGTTATACTCGATGAGGGGCCTTTGTTAAACTCGATGAGGGGCCTTTGTTATACTCGACCAGGGGGCTTTGTTATACTCGATGAGGGGCCTTTGTTAAACTCGATCAGGGGCCCCTGTTATACTCGATCAGGGGACTTTGTTATACTCTATCAGGGGACTTTGTTATACTCGATCAGGGGGCTTTGTTATAGTCGATTAGGGAACTTTGTTTTGCTCGATCAGGTGACTTTGATATACTCGATCAGCGGACTCTGTTATACTCGATCAGGGGAGTTTGTTATACTCTATCAGGGGATTTTGCTATCCTCGATCAGAGGACATTTTTATACTCTATGAGGGGGCTTTGTTATGCTCGATCAGGGAACTTTGTTATACTCGTTCAGGGGACTTTGTTATACTTGATCAGTTGACTTTGTTATACTCGATGAGGGGCCTTTGTTATACTCGACCATGGGACTTTGTTATAAACGTTCAGGGGACTTTGTTATACTCGATCAGGGGACTTTGTTATACTCGATCAGGGGACTTTGTTATACTCGACCAGGGGAGTTTGTTATACTCGACCAGGGAACTTTGTTATATTCGATGAGGCGCCTTTGTTAAACTCGATCAGGGGCCTTTGTTATACTCGATCAGGGGACTTTGTTATACTCAATCAGGGGACTGTGTTATACTCGATCAGCGGACTTTGTTATACTTGATCAGGGGACTTTGTTATACTCGATGAGGGGCCATTGTTATACTCAATCAGGGGACTTTGTTATACTCGATCAGCGGATTTTGTTATTCTCGATCCGGGGATTTTGTTATACTCGTTCAGGGGACTTTGTTATACTTGATTAGGGGACTTTGTTATTCCCGATGAGGGGCCTTTGTTAAACTCGATGAGGGGCCTTTGTTATACTTCGATCAGGGGATTTTGTTATAATCGTTCAGGGGACTTTGTTATAATTGAACAGGGGACTTTGTTAAACTCGATGAGGGTCCTTTGTTATACTCGACCAGGGGACTTTGTTATAATCGTTCAGGGGACTTTATTATACTCGATCATGGGACTTTGTTTTACTCGATCAGGGGACTTTGTTATACTCGACCAGGGGAGCTTGATATACTCGACCAGGGGACTTTGTTATACTCGATCAGGGGCCTTTGTTAAACTCCATTAGGGGCCTTTGATATACTAAATGAGGGGCCTTTGTTATACTCGATCAGTAGAATTTTGTTATACTCGATCAGCGGACTTTGTTATTCTCGATCATAGGACTTTATTATACTCGTTCAGGGGACTTTGTAATACTTTATCAGGGGACTTTGTTATACTCGATGAAGGGCCTTTGTTAAACTCGATGAGGGGCCTTTGTTATACTCGATGAGGGGGCCTTGGATTATACTCGACAGGGACTTTGTTGTACTCGATGAGGGCCTTTGTTGAAAAACTCCGATCAGGGGCCTCATTGCTTCTCGATCGAGGTTGTTGTTATACTCGATCAGGCGTCTTTGTTAAACTCGATCAGGGGCCTTTGTTATACTCGATCAGGGGATTTTGTTATTCTCGATCAGGGGACTTTGTTATACTCGTTCAGGGGACTTTGTTATACTTGATCAGGGGACTTTGTTATACTCGATGAGGAGCCGTTGTTATACTCGACCAGGGGACTTTGTTATAAACGTTCAGGGGACTTTGTTATACTGGATCAGGGGACTTTGTTATACTCGATCCAGGGACTTTATTTATACTCGACCAGGGAGTTTGTTATACTGGGCAAGGAACTTTGTTATATTCGATCAGGCGCCTTTGTTAAACTCGATCAGGGGCCTTTGTTATACTCGATCAGGGGACTTTGTTATACTCAATCAGGGGACTGTGTTATACTCGATCAGCGGACTTTGTTATACTTGATCAGGGGACTTTGTTATACTCGATGAGAGGCCTTTGTTATACTCAATCAGGGGACTTTGTTATACTCGATCAGCGGACTTTGTTATTCTCGATCCTGTGATTTTGTTATACTCGTTCAGGGGACTTTTTTATACTTGATTAGGGGACTTTGTTATTCCCGATGAGGGGCCTTTGTTAAACTCGATGAGGGGCCTTTGTTATACTCGACCAGGGGATTTTGTTATAATCGTTCAGGGGACTTTGTTATAATTGAACAGGGGACTTTGTTAAACTCGATGAGGGTCCTTTGTTATACTCGACCAGGGGACTTTGTTATAATCGTTCAGGGGACTTTATTATACTCGATCAGGGGACTTTTTTATACTCGATCAGGGGACTTTGTTATACTCGACCAGGGGAGCTTGATATACTCGACCAGGGGACTTTGTTATACTCGATTAGGGGCCTTTGTAAAACTCCATTAGGGGCCTTTCTTATACTCGATGAGGGGCCTTTGTTATACTTGATCAGGGGACTTTGTTATACTCGATCAGGGGACTTTGTTATACTCGACCAGGGAGTTTGTTATACTTTCGACGGGGACTTTTATTGTATATACTCGATTGGGGGCCTTTGTTAAGCTCGATTAGGGGGACTTTATTTGTACTCGACTAAAGGACTTCATTATACTCGATGAGGGCCTTTGTTAAACAAGCACTTGATGAGGGCGTAGATTTATACTCGACCAGGGGACTATGTTATACTCGATGAGGGGCCTTTGTTAAACTCGATCAGGGGCCTCTGTTATACTCGATCAGGGGACTTTGTTTTACTCTATCAGGGGACTTTGTTATACTCGATCAGGGGGGTTTGTTATAGTCGATTAGGGAACTTTGTTTTGCTCAATCAGGTGACTTTGTTATACTCGATCAGCGGACTCTGTTATACTCGATCAGGGGACTTTGTTATACTCTATCAGGGGATTTTGCTATCCTCGATCAGGGGACATTGTTATGCTCTATGAGGGGGCTTTGGTATACTCGATCAGGGAACTTTGTTATACTCGGTGAGGGGACTTTGTTATACTCGATCAGGGGACTTTGTTATACTCGTTCTTAGGATTTTGTTATACTTGATAAGGGGACTTTGTTATGCTCGATGAGGGGGTTTTGTTATACAAGATCAGGGGGCTTTGTTATACTTGACCAGTGGCCTTTATTTTAATCGATCAAGGGACTTTTTTATACTCGATCAGAGGACTTTGTTATACCCGATGAGGGGCCTTTGTTAAACTCGATGAGGGGCCTTTGTTATACTCGACCAGGGGACTTTGTTATACTCGATCAGGGGCCTTTGTTATACTCGATCAGGGGCCTTTGTTATACTCGATCAGGGGATTTGTTATACTCGATCAGGGGACTTTGTTATACTCGATCAGGAGGCTTTGTTGTACACAAACGGGGCCCTTTGTTATACTCGATTAGGGGCCTTTGTTATACTCGATAAAGGGACTCTGTTATACTCGACCATGGGACTTTGTTATACTAGATCAGGGGACTTTGTTATACACGATGAGGGGGCTTTGATATACACGATCAGGAGACTTTGTTATACTCGACTAGGGGGTTTATTTATACTCGACAGGAGACTTTGTTGTTATATTCGATCAGAGCGCCTTTGTTAGAAACTCGATCAGGGGCCTTTATTTATACTCAATCAGGACTGTTATACTCAATCAGGGGACTTTGTTATACTCGATCAAGCGGACTTTGTTATACTTGATCAGGGGACTTTGTTATACTTCAATGAGGGGCCTTTGTTATACTCAATCAGGTGACTTTGTTATACTCGATCAGCGGACTTTGTTATTCTCGATCTGGGGATTTTGTTATACTCGTTCAGGGGACTTTGTTATTCTTGATTAGGGGACTTTGTTATTCCCAATGAGGGGCCTTTGTTAAACTAGATGAGGGGCCTTTGTTATACTCGACCAGGGGACTTTGTTATACTCGATCAGGGGCCTTTGTTAAACTCGATCAGGGGCCTTTGTTATACTCGATCAGGGGATTTTGTTATTCTCGATCAGGGGACTTTGTTATACTCGTTCAGTGGACTTTGTTATACTTGATCAGGGGACTTTGTTATACTCGATGAGGGGCCTTTGTTATACTCGACCATGGGACTTTGTTATAAACGTTCAGGGGACTTTGTTATACTCGATCAGGGGACTTTGTTATACTCGATCAGGGGACTTTGTTATACTCGACCAGGGGAGTTTGTTATACTCGACCAGGGAACTTTGTTATATTCGATCAGGCGCCTTTGTTAAACTCGATCAGGGGCCTTTGTTATACTCAATCAGGGGACTTTGTTATACTCGATCAGCGGACTTTGTTATACTTGATCAGGGGACTTTGTTATACTTCAATGAGGGGCCTTTGTTATACTCAATCAGGTGACTTTGTTATACTCGATCAGCGGACTTTGTTATTCTCGATCTGGGGATTTTGTTATACTCGTTCAGGGGACTTTGTTATACTTGATTAGGGGACTTTGTTATTCCCAATGAGGGGCCTTTGTTAAACTAGATGAGGGGCCTTTGTTATACTCGACCAGGGGACTTTGTTATACTCGATCAGGGGCCTTTGTTAAACTCGATTTGGGGACTTTGTTGTAATCGATCAGGGGGCTTTGTTATACTCGATCAGGGACCTTTGTTATACTCGATCAGGGGACTTTGTTATACTCGTTGCGGGGACTTTGTTATACTTGATCAGGGGACTTTCTTATACTCGATGAGGAGCCTTTGTTATACTCGACCAAGGGACTTTGTTATAATCGTTCAGGGGACTTTGTTATACTCGATCAGGAGACTTTGTTATAATCGATCATGGGCCTTTGTTATACTCGACTAGGGGAGTTTGTTATACACGACCAGGGGACTTTGTTATACTCGATCAGGGGCCTTTGTTAAACTCGATCAGGTGACTTTGTTGTACTCGATCAGGGGACTTTGTTATACTCGATGAGGGGCCTTTGTTATAATCGACCAAAGGATTTTGTTATAATCGTTCAGGGGACTTTGTTATAATTGAACAGGGGACTTTGTTAAACTCGATGAGGGTCCTTTGTTATACTCGACCAGGGGACTTTGTTATAATCGTTCAGGGGACTTTATTATACTCGATCAGGGGACTTTTTTATACTCGATCAGGGGACTTTGTTATACTCGACCAGGGGAGCTTGATATACTCGACCAGGGGACTTTGTTATACTCGATTAGGGGCCTTTGTAAAACTCCATTAGGGGCCTTTCTTATACTCGATGAGGGGCCTTTGTTATACTTGATCAGGGGACTTTGTTATACTCGATCAGGGGACTTTGTTATACTCGACCAGGGGGAGTTTGTTATACTCGACCGAAGGGACTTTGTTATATTCGATCAGGGACTTTTTTATACTCGATCAGGGGACTTTGTTATACTCGACCAGGGGACTTTTTTATACTCGATGAGGGGCCTTTGTTAAACTCGATGAGGGCCTTTGTTATACTCGACCAGGGGACTTTGTTGTACTCGATGAGGGGCCTTTGTTAAACTCGATCAGGGGCCTCTGTTATACTCGATCAGGGGACTTTGTTATACTCTATCAGGGGACTTTGTTATACTCGATCAGGGGGCTTTGTTATAGTCGATTAGGGAACTTTGTTTTGCTCGATCAGGTGACTTTGTTATACTCGATCAGCTGACTCTTTTATACTCGATCAGGGGACTTTGTTATACTCTATCAGGGGATTTTGCTGTCCTCGATCAGGGGACATTGTTATGCTCTATGAGGGGGCTTTGGTATACTCGATCAGGGAACTTTGTTATACTCGGTGAGGGGACTTTGTTATACTCGATCAGGGGACTTTGTTATACTCGTTCAGGGGACTTTGTTATACTTGATCAGGGGACTTTGTTATGCTCGATGAGGGGGCTTTGTTATACAAGATCAGGGGGCTTTGTTATACTTGAACAGGGAACTTTATTTTAATCGTTCAAGGGACTTTTTTATACTCGATCAGGGGACTTTGTTAGACTCGATGAGGGGCCTTTGTTAAACACGATGAGGGGCCTTTGTTATACTCGACCAGGAGACTTTGTTATACTCGATGAGGGGCCTTTGTTAAACTCGATCAGGGGCCTTTGTTATACTCGATCAGGTGATTTTGTTATTCTCGATCAGGGAACTTTGTTATACTCGTTCAGGGGACTTTGTTATACTTGATCAGGCGACTTTGTTATACTCGATGAGGGGCCTTTGTTATACTCGACCAGGGGACTTTGTTATAAAGGTTCAGGGGACTTTGTTATACTCGATCAGGGGACTTTGATATACTCGATCAGGGGACTTTGTTATACTCGACCAGGGGAGTTTGTTATACTCGACCAAAGGACTTTGTTATATTCGATCAGGGGCCTTTGTTAAACTCGATCAGGGTGCTTTGTTATACTCGATCAGGGGACTTTGTTATACTCGATCAGGGGACTTTTATTATACTCGATCCAGCGGACTTGATCAGGGACTTTGTTATACTCGATGAGGGGCCTTTGTTATACTCAATCAGTGGACTTTGTTATACTCGATCAGCGGACTTTGTTTTTCTCGATCTGGGGATTTTGTTATACTCGTTCAGGGGACTTTGTTATACTTGATAAGGGGACTTTGTTATTCCCGATGAGGGGCCTTTGTTAAACTCGATGAGGGGCCTTTTTTATATTCGACCAGGGGACTTTGTTATACTCGATCAGGGGCCTTTGTTAAACTCGATATGGGGACTTTGTTGTACTCGATCAGGGGGCTTTGTTATACTCGATGAGGGACCTTTATTAAACTCGATCAGGGGACTTTGTTATACTCATTGAGGGGACTTTGTTATACTTGATCAGGGGACTTTGTTATACTCGACCAGGGGAGTTTGTTATACTCGACCAGGGGACTTTGTTATACTCGATGAGGGGCCTTTGTTATACTCGAACAGGGGACTTTGTTATAATCGTTCAGGGGACTTTGTTATACTCGATGAGGGGCCTTTGTTAAACTCGATGAGGGGCCTTAGTTATACTCGACCAGGGGACTTTGTTGTACTCGATGAGGGGCCTTTGTTAAACTCGATCAGGGGCCTCTGTTATACTCGATCAGGGGATATTGTTATACTCTATCAGGTGACTTTGTTATACTCGATCAGGGGGCTTTGTTATAGTCGATTAGGGAACTTTGTTTTGCTCGATCAGGTGACTTTGTTATACTCGATCAGCGGACTCTGTTATACTTGATCAGGGGACTTTGTTATACTCTTTCAGGGGATTTTGTTATTCTCGACCAGGGGCCTTTGTTGTACTCGATCTGAGGCCTTTGTTATACTCGATAAGGGGCAGTTGTTATACTCGATTAGGGGACTTTGTTATACTTGATCAGGGGACTGTTATACTCGACCAGAGGATTTTGTTATACTCGATGAGGGGCTTTGTTATTCTTGATGAGGGGACTTTGTTATACTCGATCAAGGGCCTTTGTTGTATTCGATGAGGGGCCTTTGTTGTACTCGATCAGGGGCCTTTGTTGTACTCGATCACGGGACTTTGTTATACTCGATCAGGGGCCTTTGTAGCTCGATATAAAGGGGACACAATTTAAAGCCTCGATCAGGGGGCTTTGTTATACTCGATGAGGACCTTTGTTAAACTCGATCAGGGGACTTTGTTATACTCGTTGAGGGACTTTGTTATACTTGATCAGGGGACTTTGTTATACTCGACCAGGGGTTTGTTATACTCGACCAGGGGACTTTGTTATGCTACTCGATGAGGGCCTTTGTTATACTCCGAACAGGGGACTTTGTTTATAATCGTTCAGGGACTTTGTTGCTATACTCGATGAGGGGCCTTTGTTAAACTCGATGAGGGGCCTTAGTTATACTCGACCAGGGGACTTTGTTGTACTCGATGAGGGGCCTTTGTTAAACTCGATCAGGGGCCTCTGTTATACTCGATCAGGGGACATTGTTATACTCTATCAGGGGACTTTGTTATACTCGATCAGGGGGCTTTGTTATAGTCGATTAGGGAACTTTGTTTTGCTCGATCAGGTGACTTTGTTATACTCAATCAGCGGACTCTCTTATACTCGATCAGGGGACTTTGTTATACTCTATCAGGGGATTTTGCTATCCTCGATCAGGGGACATTGTTATGCTCTATGAGGGGGCTTTGGTATACTCGATCAGGGGACTTTGTTATACTCGGTGAGGGGACTTTGTTATACTCGATCAGGGGACTTTGTTATACTCGTTCTTAGGATTTTGTTATACTTGATAAGGGGACTTTGTTATGCTCGATGAGGGGGTTTTGTTATACAAGATCAGGGGGCTTTGTTATACTTGACCAGTGGCCTTTATTTTAATCGATCAAGGGACTTTTTTATACTCGATCAGAGGACTTTGTTATACCCGATGAGGGGCCTTTGTTAAACTCGATGAGGGGCCTTTGTTATACTCGACCAGGGGACTTTGTTATACTCGATCAGGGGCCTTTGTTAAACTCGATCAGGGGCCTTTGTTATACTCGATCAGGGGATTTTGTTATTCTCGATCAGGGGACTTTGTTATACTCGTTCAGGGGACTTTGTTATACTTGATCAGGGGACTTTGTTATACTCGATGAGGGGCCTTTGTTATACTCGACCATGGGACTTTGTTATAAACGTTCAGGGGACTTTGTTATACTCGATCAGGGGACTTTGTTATACTCGATCAGGGGACTTTGTTATACTCGACCAGGGGAGTTTGGTATACTCGACCAGGGAACTTTGTTATATTCGATCAGGCGCCTTTGTTAAACTCGATCAGGGGCCTTTGTTATACTCGATCAGTGGACTTTGTTATACTCAATCAGGGGACTTTGTTATACTCGATCAGCGGACTTTGTTATACTTGATCAGGGGACTTTGTTATACTCGATGAGGGGCCTTTGTTATACTCAATCAGGGGACTTTGTTATACCCGATCAGCGGACTTTGTTATTCTCGATCTGGGGATTTTGTTATACTCGTTCAGGGGAATTTGTTATACTTGATTAGGGGACTTTGTTATTCCCAATGAGGGGCCTTTGTTGAACTCGATGAGGGGCCTTTGTTATACTCGACCAGGGGACTTTGTTATACTCGATCAGGGGCCTTTGTTAAACTCGATATGGGGACTTTGTTGTAATCGATCAGGGGGCTTTGTTATACTCGATCAGGGACCTTTGCTATACTCGATCAGGTGACTTTGTTATACTCGTTGCGGGGACTTTGTTATACTTGATCAGGGGACTTTCTTATACTCGATGAGGGGCCTTTGTTATGCTCGACCAAGGGACTTTGTTATAATCGTTCAGGGGACTTTGTTATACTCGATCAGGCGACTTTGTTATAATCGATCAGGGGACTTTGTTATACTCGACTAGGGGAGTTTGTTATACTCGACCAGGGGACTTTGTTATACTCGATCAGGGGCCTTTGTTAAACTCGATCAGGGGACTTTGTTGTACTCGATCAGGGGACTTTGTTATACTTGACCAGGAGACTTTGTTATACTCGATGAGGGGACTTTGTTATACTCGACCAGGGGACTTTGTTGTACTCGATCAGGGGACTTTGTTATACTCGACCAAGGGATTTTGTTATAATCGTTCAGGGGACTTTGTTATACTTTCGATCAGGGGGACTTTGTTATACTCGATCAGGGGACTTTGTTATACTCGACCATGGGAGCTTGATATACTCGACCAGGGGACTTTGTTATACTCGATCAGGGGCCTTTGTTGACTCCATTAGGGGCCTTTGTTATACTCGATGAGGGCCTTTGTTATATGATCAGGGGTTTTGTTATACTCGATCAGGGACTTTGTTATACTTTCGACCAGGGAGTTTGTTATACTCGCTCAGCGGACTTTGTAATACTCGACCAAGGTTCTTTGTTATACTCGACCAGGGGAGTTTGTTATACTCGACCAGGGGACTTTGTTATACTCGATGATGGGCCTTTGTTAAACTCGATGAGGGGCCTTTGTTATACTCGACAAGGGGACTTTGTTATACTCAATGAGGGGTTTATATTAAACTCGATGAGGGGCCTTTGTTATACTCGATCAGGGGACTTTGTTATACTCTATCAGGGGACTTTGCTATACTCGATCAGGGGGCTTTGTTATAGTCGATTAGGGAACTTTGTTTTGCTCGATCAGGTGACTTTGTTATACTCGATCAGCTGACTCTTTTATACTCGATCAGGGGACTTTGTTATACTCTATCAGGGGATTTTGCTATCCTCGATCAGGGGACATTGTTATGCTCTATGAGGGGGCTTTGGTATACTCGATCAGGGAACTTTGTTATACTCGGTGAGGGGTCTTTGTTATACTCGATCAGGGGACTTTGTTATACTCGTTCAGGGGACTTTGTTATACTTGATCAGGGGACTTTGTTATACTCGACCAGGGGAGTTTGTTATACTCGACCAGGGGACTTTGTTATACTCGATGAGGGGCCTTTGTTATACTCGATCAGGGGACGTTGTTGTACTCGATCAGGGGACTTGTTATACTCGATGAGGGGCCTTTGTTATACTCGACCAGGGATTTTTGTTATAATCGTTCAGGGACTTTTTAGTATAATTGAACAGGGACTATGTTAAAGCTCGATGAGGGCCTTTGTTATACTCCGGTGGGGACTTTGTTATATTATTCGTTCAGGGGACTTTGTTATACTCGATCAGGGGACTTTGTTATACTCGATCAGGGGACTTTGTTATACTCGACCAGGGGAGCTTGATATACTCGACCAGGGGACTTTGTTATAATCGATCAGGGGCCTTTGTTAAACTCCATTAGGGCCTTTGTTATACTCGATGAGGGGCCTTTGTTATACTCGATCAGGGGACTTTGTTATACTCGCTCAGCGGACTTTGTTATTCTCGATCAGAGGACTTTGTTATACTCGTTCAATGGACTTTGTATTACTTTATCAGGGGACTTTGTTATACTCGATGAGGGGCCTTTGTTAAACTCGATGAGGGGCCTTTGTTATACTCGACCAGGGGACTTTGTTATACTCGATCAGGGGCCTTTGTTAAACTCGATCAGGGGACTTTGTTGTACTCGATCAGGGGGCTTTGTTATACTCAGTCAGGGAACTTTGTTATACTCGATCAGGGGCCTTTGTTATAATCGTTTAGGGGACTTTGTTATACTCGTTCACGGGGTGTTTGTTGTACTCGATGAGGGGGCTTTGTTATACACGATGAGAGGGCTTTGTTATACTTGATCAGGGGCCTTTGTTATACTCGATCAGGGGACTTTGTTATACTCGACCAGGGGAGTTTGTTATACTCGATCAGGGGACTTTGTTATACTCGATCAGGGGCCTTTGTTAAAGTCGATTAGGGGCCTTTGTTATACTCGATCAGGGGACTTTGTTATACTCGATCAGGACTTGGTGCCTTAGTCAAGATGTATAGGACTTTATGCTCGAACAGGAGACTTTTGTTATACTCGATCAGGGGACTTTGTTATACTCGATCAAGGACTTTGTTATCTCGATCAGGGGACTTTGTTATACTCGATGAGGGGCTTTGTTATACTCGATCAAGGACTTTGTTATCCTCGATCAGGGACGTTGTTATACTCGATTAGGGGCCATTTTATACTTTCGATCAGGGGACTTTGTTATACTCGAATAGGGGACTTTCTTATACTCGACCAGGGGAGTTTGTTATACTCGATCAGGGGACTTTGTTATACTCGATCAGGGGAATTTGTTATACTCGATCAGGGGACTTTGTTATATTAGATGAGGGGACTTTTTTATTCTCGATCATATGACTTTGTTATACTCGAACAGGGGACTTTGTTATAATCGTTCAGGGGCCTTTGTTGAACTCGATCAGGGGCCTTTGTTATACTCGATCAGGGGACTTTGTTATACTCTATCAGGGAACTTTGTTATACTCGATCAGCTGATTTTGTTATTCTCGATCAGGGGACTTTGTTATACTCGTTCAGGGGACTTTGTTATCCTTGATCAGGGGACTTTGTTATACTCGATGAGCGGCATTTGTTATACTCGACCAGGGGACTTTGTTAAAATTGTTCAGGGGACTTTGTTATACTCGATCAGGGGACTTTGTAATACTCGATCAGGGGACTTTGTTATACTCGACCAGGGAGTTTGTTATACTCGACCAGGGGACTTTGTTATACTCGATCAGGGGCCTTTGTTAAACTCGATCAGGGGCCTTTGTTATACTCGATCAGTAGACTTTTTATACTCGATCGAGGGACTTTGTTATACTTTCGATCAGGGCCTTTGTTAAACTCGATCAGGGGCCTTTGTTATACTCGATCAATGAACTTTATTGCTCTCGATCAGGGGACTTTGTTATACTCGATCAGCGGACTTTGTTATACTCGATCAGGGGACTTTCTTATACTCGTTGAGGGGCCTTTGTTATACTCGATCAGGGGACTTTGTTATACTCGATCACCAGACTTTGTTATTCTCGATCAGGGGACTGTGTTATACTCGTTCAGGGGACTTTGTTATACTTGATCAAAGGACTTTGTTATACTCGATGAGAGGCCTTTGTTAAACTCGATGAGGGGCCTTTGTTATACTCGACCAGGGGACATTGTTATAGTCGATGAGGAGCCTTTGTTAAACTCGATGAGGGGCCTTTGTTATACTCGACCAGGGGACTTTGTTATACTCGATGAGGGGCCTTTGTTAAACTCGATCAGGGGCCTCTGTTATACTCGATCAGGGGACTTTGTTATACTCTATCAGGGGGCTTTGTTATAGTCGATTAGGGAACTTTGTTTTGCTCGATCAGCGGACTTTGTTATACTCGATCAGGGGACTTTGTTATACTCTATCAGGGGATTTGCTATCGTCGATCAGGGGACAGTGTTATGCTCTATGAGGGGGCTTTGTTATACTCGATCAGGGAACTTTGTTATACTCGGTAAGGGGACTTTGTTATACTCGATCAGGGGACTTTGTTATACTCGTTCAGGGGACTTTGTTATACTTGATCAGGGGACTTTGTTATGCTCGATGAGGCGGCTTTGTTATACTCGATCAGGGGGCTTTGTTATACTTGATCAGGGGCCTTTTTTTAATCGTTCAAGGGACTTTTTTATACTCGATCAGCGGACTTTGTTATACTCGATGAGGGGCCTTTGTTAAACTCGATGAGGGGCCTTTGTTATACTCGACCAGGGGACTTTGTTATACTCGATCAGGGGCCTTTGTTAAACTCGATCAGAGGCCTTTGTTATACTCGATCAGGGGATTTTGTTATTCTCGATCAGGGAACTTTGTTATTCTCGATCAAGGAACTTTGTTATACTCGTTCAGGGGACTTTGTTATACTTGATCAGGGGACTTTGTTATACTCGATGAGGGGCCTTTGTTATACTCGACCAGGAGATTTTGTTATAAACGTTCAGGGGACTTTGTTATACTCGATCAGGGGACTTTGTTATACTCGACCAGGGGAGTTTGTTATACTCGACCAGGGGACTTTGTTATATTCGATCAGGGGCCTTTGTTAAACTCGATTAGGGGCTTTTGTTATACTCGAACAGGGGACTTTGTTATAATCGTTCAGGGGACTTTGTTATACTCGATCAGGGGACTTTGTTATACTCGATCAGCGGACTTTGTTTTTCTCGATCTGGGGATTTTGTTATACTCGTTCAGGGGACTTTGTTATACTTGATAAGGGGACTTTGTTATTCCCGATGAGGGGCCTTTGTTAAACTCGATGAGGGGCCTTTGTTATACTCGACCAGGGGACTTTGTTATACTCGATCAGGGGCCTTTGTTAAACTCGATATGGGGACTTTGTTGTACTCGATCAGGGGGCTTTGTTATACTCGATCAGGGACCTTTGTTAAACTCGATCAGGGGACTTTGTTATACTCGTTGAGGGGACTTTGTTATATTTGATCAGGGACTTTGTTATACTCGATGAGGGGCCTTTGTTATACTCGACCAGGGGACTTTGTTATAATCGTTCAGGGGACTTTGTTATACTCGTTATAATCGTTCAGGGGGACTTTGTTATACCTCGATCAGGGGACTCGATCAGGGGACTTTGTTATACTCGACCAGGGGAGTTTGTTATACTCGACCAGGGGACTTTGTTATACTCGATGAGGGGCCTCTGTTAAACTCGATCAGGGGACTTTGTTGTACTCGATCAGGGGACTTTGTTATACTCGATGAGGGGCCTTTGTTATACTCGACCAGGGGATTTTGTTATAATCGTTCAGGGACTTTATTATAATTGAACAGGGGACTTTGTTAAACTCGATGAGGGGCCTTTGTTATACTCGACCAGGGGACTTTGTTATATTCGTTCAGGGGACTTTGTTATACTCGATCAGGGGACTTTGTTACACTCGAACAGGGGACTTTGTTATACTCGACCAAGGGAGCTTGATATACTCGACCAGGGGACTTTGTTATACTCGATCTGGGGCCTTTGTTAAACTCCATTAGGAGCCTTTGTTATACTCGATGAGAGGCCTTTGTTATACTCGATCAGGGGACTTTGTTATACTCGATCAGCGGACTTTGTTATTCTCGATCAGGGGACTTTGTTATACTCGTTCAGGGGACTTTGTAATACTTTATCAGGGGACTTTGTTATACTCGATGAAGGGCCTTTGTTATACTCGATGAGGGGCCTTTGTTATACTCGACCAGGGGACTTTGTTATACTCGATCAGGGGCCTTTGTTAAACTCGATCAGGGGACTTTGTTGTACTCGATCAGGGGGCTTTGTTATACTCGATTAGGGAACTTTGTTATACTCGATCAGGGGCCTTTGTTATAATCGTTCAGGGGACTTTGTTATACTCGTTCACGGGGAGTTTGTTGTACTCGATGAGGGGGCTTTGTTATACACGATGAGAGGGCTTTGTTATACTTGATCAGGGGCCTTTGTTATAATCGGTCAAGGGACTTTGTTATACTCGATCAGGGGACTTTGTCTTACTCGATCAGGGGACTTTGTTATACTCGTTCAGGGGAGTTTGTTATACTCGATCAGGGGACTTTGTTATACTCGATCAGGGGCCTTTGTTAAACTCGATTAGGGGCTTTTGTTATACTCGATCAGGGGACTTTGTTATACTCGATCAGGGGACTTAGTTATACTCGATCAGATGCCTTTGTTATACTCGATCAGGGGACTTTGTTATACTCGATCAGGAGACTTTGTTATACTAGATCAGGGGACTTTGTTATACTCGATCAAGGACTTTGTTATCCTCGATCAGGGGACTTTGTTATACTCGATGAGGGGGCTTTGTTATACTCGATCAGGGGACTTTGTTTTACTCGATGAGGGGACTTTGTTATACTCGATTAGGGGCCATTTTTATACTCGATCAGGGGACTTTGTTATACTCGAATAGGGGACTTTCTTATACTCGACCAGGAGAGTTTGTTATACTCGATCAGGGGACTTTGTTATACTCGATCAGGGGAATTTGTTATACTCGATCAGGGGACTTTGTTATATTCGATGAGGGGACTTTGTTATTCTCGATCATATGACTTTGTTATACTCGAACAGGGGACTTTGTTATAATCAATCAGGGGCCTTTGTTGAACTCGATCAGGGGCCTTTGTTATACTCGATCAGGGGACTTTGTTATACTCTATCAGGGAACTTTGTTATACTCGATCAGCTGATTTTGTTATTCTCGATCAGGGGACTTTGTTATACTCGTTCAGGGGACTTTGTTATACTTGATCAGGGGACTTTGTTATACTCGATGAGGGGCCTTTGTTATACTCGACCAGGGGACTTTGTTAAAATTGTTCAGGGGACTTTGTTATACTCGATCAGGGGACTTTGTTATACTCGATCAGGGGACTTTGTTATACTCGATCAGGGGAGTTTGTTATACTCGACCATGGGACTTTTGTATACTCGATCAGGGCGCTGTTAAACTCGATCAGGGCCTTTATTGCCGCCGGTCAGTAGACTTTGTTATACTTTCCGATCAGGGACTTTGTTATACTCGATCAGCGGACTTTGTTATACTCGATTAGGGGACTTTCTTATACTCGTTGAGGGGCCTTTGTTATACTCGATCAGGGGACTTTGTTATTCTCGATCAGGGGACTTTGTTATACTCGGTGAGGGGAGTTTGTTATACTCGACCAGGGGACTTTGTTATACTCGGTGAGGGGACTTTGTTATACTCGATCAGGGGACTTTGTTATACTCGTTCAGGGGACTTTGTTATACTTGATCAGGGGACTTTGTTATGCTCGATGAGGGGGCTTTGTTATACAAGATCAGGGGGCTTTGTTATACTTGAACAGGGAACTTTATTTTAATCGTTCAAGGGACTTTTTTATACTCGATCAGGGGACTTTGTTAAACTCGATGAGGGGCCTTTGTTAAACTCGATGAGGGGCCTTTGTTATACTCGACCAGGAGACTTTGTTATACTCGATGAGGGGCCTTTGTTAAACTCGATCAGGGGCCTTTGTTATACTCGATAAGGGGATTTTGTTATTCTCGATTAGGGAACTTTGTTATACTCGTTCAGGGGACTTTGTTATACTTGATCAGGCGACTTTGTTATACTCGATGAGGGGCCTTTGTTATACTCGACCAGGGGACTTTGTTATAAAGGTTCAGGGGACTTTGTTATACTCGATCAGGGGACTTTGTTATACTTTCGATCAGGGACTTTTGTTATGCGACGGGGGAGTTTATACCGACCAAAGGACTTTTATTTATATTCGATCAAGGGCCTTTGTTAAACTCAATCAGGGTCTTTGTTATATACTCGATCAGGGGACTTTGTTATACTCGATCAGGGACTTCAATGCTCCTCGATCAGCGGACTTTGTTATACTTGATCAGGGGACTTTGTTATACTCGATGAGGGGCCTTTGTTATACTCGACCAGGGGACTTTGTTATACTCGATCAGCGGACTTTGTTTTTCTCGATCTGGGGATTTTGTTATACTCATTCAGGGGACTTTGTTATACTTGATTGGGGGACTTTGTTATACTCGATGAGGGGCCTTTATTAAACTCGATGAGGGGCCTTTGTTATACTCGACCAGGGGACTTTGTTATACTCGATCAGGGGCCTTTGTTAAACTCGATATGGGGACTTTGTTATACTCGATCAGCGGACTTTGTTATATGCTCGATGAGGGACCTTTTGTTAAACTCGATCCAGGGGACTTTGTTATATACTCGTTGAGGACTTTGTTATACTTGATCAGGGGACTTTGTTATGCTGAGCTGGGGGAGTTTGACCTTATCACCGACCAGGGACTTTGTTATAACGATGAGGGCCGCTGTTTATACTCGAACAGGGACTTTGTTGCATAATCGTTCAGGGGACTTTGTTATACTCGATCAGGAACTTTATTATACTCGATCAGGGGACTTTGTTATACTCGACCAGGGGAGTTTGTTATACTCGACCAGGGGACTTTGTTATACTCGATGAGGGGCCTTTGTTATACTCGATCAGGGGACGTTGTTGTACTCGATCAGGGGACTTTGTTATACTCGATGAGGGGCCTTTGTTATACTCGACCAGGGGATTTTGTTATAATCGTTCAGGGGACTTTGTTATAATTGAACAGGGGACTATGTTAAACTCGATGAGGGGCCTTTGTTATACTCGACCAGGGGACTTTGTTATATTCGTTCAGGGGACTTTGTTATACTCGATCAGGGGACTTTGTTACACTCGAACAGGGGACTTTGTTATACTCGACCAAGGGAGCTTGATATACTCGACCAGGGGACTTTGTTATACT
>NW_024753432.1:0-23313 GCF_018991925.1 Homarus americanus | reverse complement strand
CCAGTCAATGCAATGCTTGTTATCCCTCAAATGAACAAACAGAGCCCTTGGATTCCTGGCCTGTCCTAACACTGTATTTGTGTTGTTTAATTCTAGTTGCAAGATCTTTACCTGTCTGGCCTAAGTAAAACATATTACATTCCTTGCAAGGAACTTTATAAATGCAACCAATTGTGCTGTTGGGGGAGTTCTTGATTAACATTTGTTTAACAGTGCATGAGTTTTTAAATGCCACATTGACGTTCCAGGTTTTTAGCTGTGCAGGAATGTGTGAGAAATTTTTGTGAAATGGTAATATTAAGATATTCTTATGGTCATGGGTGGGCTTGGGGTCAGTTCTATAAAAAGTTTTTTTAGTAATGTTTAAGCATTTGTCTATGAAAGATCTAGGGTATTTAAGGTTTGAGCCAATATTATATATATATTTGTATCTAAAAATTGTATGTTTAATGCAAAATATATGTTGTTTATATTCAAAATGATCAGCAAATTGTAAGAATTCCAGCAATGTAAATTATATTCTGGCCGGATAATTTGTATGAATTTTATGAGCTAAAACAAATATCTTCAGTTAATAAAAAAAAAAAAATATTCTTCGACACTATCTGTCAATCAAAGTACCCCACCTTGCCTTCCCCCCTCTTCCAACCGCGTGGTCAGTCCCAACCCTCCCCCCCACCCCCCACCAATCCTCCATTCAAGAGTTTTTAACATTTAGTATTAAATAATACCTCAGATTAAAGTTAGGATAATATAATTGACATTGCTGGATTCCTTGTAAGACCAGGAATATTTTGAATATAAATGTCATATATTTTGGACAAAAGATAACATAATTACCTAGAGAACAATTTTTATCTAAAAATTGTATGTTTAATGCAAAATATATGTTGTTTATATTCAAAATGATCACCAAATTATAAGAATTCCAGCAATGTAAATTATATTCTGACCGGTAATTTGTATGAATTTTATGAGCTAAAACAAATATCTTCAGTTAAAAAAAAAAATAATTCTTCACCGGGTAACAGATGGTCGGTCGGTCGGTCGGTCCCTCCCTCCCCCCCACCCCCCACCCCCCACCAACCGTCCCAAGGAGATGTGTGGGATAACCACTAAATTTTAATAAATAATACCTCAAACTAAAGTTAGGATAATATAATTGACATTGCTGGATTCCTTGTAAGACCAGGAATATTTTGAATATAAATGTCATATATTTTGGACAAAAGATAACATAATTACCTAGAGAACAATTTTTATCTAAAAATTGTATGTTTAATGCAAAATATATGTTGTTTATATTCAAAATGATCACCAAATTATAAGAATTCCAGCAATGTAAATTATATTCTGGCTGGGTAATTTGTATGAATTTTATGAGCTAAAACAGGCAGTCAGGCAGGGTGGCGGGTGGGGGGTGGTGCGAATCTAAAAATAGCTCTCGAGCCGGACACTCACCACGTATATGATGAAAAATGCCACGTTAAGTGAAAGTTCAGCTTTGGCAAGGCACTGCGTATATGCGAAAACGCGTTAAGTGAAAGCGCGTTAAGCGGGGTAATACTGTATATATATATATATATATTATATATATATATATTATATATATATATATTATATATATATATATATATATATATATATATATATATATATATATATATATATATATATATATATATATATATATATATATATATATATATATATATATATATATATACATACATACATATACACAGTAGTACCCCGCTTAACGCGGTCAATAAAACCCACAGGGTTTTAAGGTGTTAAGTGAAAACCGCGCTAAGTGAACAACAGAACATATGGGATTAATTCCAATAGAAACTGGCCCATCCCCAAACTCCACTTTTTCCGACACAATACCTATGTTCTAGTAAAAATAACATCTTAATTTTATGATGGTACATGCACACAATTAATACTTAAGAGAAATAGAGAAATACAGTTGCCAAGTTAATGTCCATTCAAATAATGGACTCAACTCCCTCCCCCTCTTCTCACACAACACTGCTGGCTCTTCCATCTCTGAGAAATTTTTTGAGGAAAACCACTAAATTTTAATAAATAATACCTCAAACTAAAGTTAGGATAATACAATTGACATTGCTGGATTCCTTGTAAGACCAGGAATATTTTGAATACAAATGTCATATATTTTGCACAAAAAATAACATATTTACTCAGAGTAAACTTTATATCTAAAATTTGTATGTCTAATGCAAAATCTATGATGTTTATATTCAAAATGATCACCAAATTGTAAGAATTCCAGCAATGTAAATTATATTCTGGCCGGGTAATTTGTATGAATTTTATGAGCTAAAACAAATATCTTCAGTTAATAAAAAAAAAAAATATTCTTCAGACACTATCTGTCAATCAAAGTACCCCAACTTGCCTTCCCCCCTCTTCCAACCACGCGGTCAGTCCCAACCCTCCCCCCACCCCCACCAATCCTCCCTTCAAGAGATGTTGGGTGAAAAAATTAAATTTTAACATTTAGTATTAAATAATACCTCAGATTAAAGTTAGGATAATATAATTGACATTGCTGAATTCCTTGTAAGACCAGGAATATTTTGAATATAAATGTCATATATTTTGTACAAGAGATAACATATTTACTCAAGAGTAAACATTACATCTAAAATTTGTATGTCTAGTGCAAAATCTATGATGTTTATATTCAAAATGATCGTCAAATTATAAGAATTCCAGCAATGTAAATTATATTCTGATCGGGTAATTTGTATGAATTTTATGAGGAAAAACAAATATCTTCAGTTAATAAAGAAAAAAATATTCTTCACACTGTAACAGATGGTCGGTCGTCCCTCCCTCCCTCCCCCCCCCCCACCCCCCACCAACCGTCCCACCAGATGTGTGGGAAAACCAGAATATTTACCTTTTTAGTAATAAATAATACCTGAAACTAAAGTTAGGATAATATAATTGACATTGCTGGATTCCTTGTAAGCCCAGTAATATTTTGAATACAAATGTCATATATTTTGCACAAAAAATAACATATTTACTCAGAGTAAACTTTATATCTAAAATTTGTATGTCTAATGCAAAATCTATGATGTTTATATTCAAAATGATCATCATATTGTAAGAATTCCAGCAATGTAAATTATATTCTGGCTGGGTAATTTGTATGAATTTTATGAGCTACAACAGGCAGTCAGGCAGGGTGGGGGGTGGGGCGAATCTAAAAATAGCTCTCGAAATGACACACCGCTGCATAATGGAAAACCCGCTGAATCGCTGCTTGTCCAATTAACCAGTCCGCTCACACATATTTATATTTGGGTTTTAAGTAACTAAAACCCAAACGGTAGTTCCTTTGTTTTATTATAAAAGGTTGTATATATAATTCCTGAGTGTATATCAACCGTAAGTCTCACTGTCTAGGAGTGAATGAGAAAGGGACGGCGTTTATGTATGACAAACGTTTGGTCACGTCCTTTCGATATGAGTTGAGGTGAGCTACTCAAGCTTAGGGGCATCGCAGTGCGTGCTTACAGGAATGCTGAGCTATGGGTCTCGCCCTCTTGGGTAAGTTGCCCGCTCACGTGTCAATCTCATGTCTTACTCATAGACAGTGGAAAGTTACAGGGTGGTGAATCTGAATATAATATCAGATGTATTGACCCATTTATATAATACGTTCTGTTGATGAGACGGGCCTATTACATCGCTCGGTCACCTACCAGCCGAGCTCCATGAGGCCTAAATAACTCACAGAGTACAGTACATCCTAGACAACCCTAACCATGTTATAAACAGATATGTAGACACTAAGCTGGGGAAATTACTGTAGGGGTATTCTCTACTACAGGGGACCTAGACTTTTGTGTCGTACGGGTTAGTATGTTATGAACAATGTTGAATTTGGATGATACTGCCCGGTAATAACAGAACAGGAACATTATTGCCAGAATTAACAGAATAGAGGGAATCGTAAGACTTGGTAGAGCAAATTCCCGTGACAGGTAAAATGGCAAGTTATTATTCAAATCAGCAAAATGTGTCTCGTTCAAGAAAGCTAACACTTTTAATTTCTCTGATACTATTTGAACAACCTTGATAGTGAAATTCATTATAGGAAGTGGAATTAAAGCAGACTTGAGTTTTCGATTTAACGCAAAATGCTGATGAGTAGGCAAGGTCCGTAATGTACTACAAGTGATTTCACAGTAATCAGGAGCCTTGTAATGCCCTTTCACAACTAGCTGCTTAACACCATTTTGGCATTTTAAAATTACAGTAGTGAGATTTGGAAAGAACAAATACTGCACATTCTGAAGGTGAGCGTGGAACACAGTCTTTAGACTAACTGGCCTATAACTGCATTGCGCTAACGCTGTGCGTACATTTGGTTGTATGACTGCCAATTCACATATTCCATCTGCAGCAGGAATAAATGCAAACAATGTAGGCTGGACATACGTGTAGGTGTAGATAAGACGACTTACACCGTGACAGTACCTCAGAATCCTCTATTGATAACAATGAATATTCTTCACCTACTAAGAAAAGTTCTTTAGGCCTATCTAGGGTATACAGTGTGTCGTTCACAAACCAGGGGAAGGGTTCTAAATGCCATGCATTAAACTCATGTTGCCCTCGCATAGGAATGTGGATCAGAATTGCATTGTGCGTGAGGGTTGACTCCAACAGTGGGTAATGATATTGAACCTCATTGTCATTGAAAATAGGAGTTAAATGATACTGCAACTTGGCTATTTTTAAAGCTTCAAGAAGCCTCTGCACAGGCACAAGCTTCGCGTCCACACGTCCTATCCCGGCATCTACAATGCTGTCTATTAGTTCATTTTTAGAGGTTACAATTTTATGAACTGAAATTTCAGCAGCATGCAAATATTCTGTGAAGTAAAGGAGCCATTCTAACGTCGGGATTGCTTCCTGTAACCTAGTAACAATCCTCGAAACTTGGTTAGACTCCATTATGATTGCATTAACCTTTGATTCTAGAGCAGTAATCGCGTGAAAGGTTTGAGAAATAACACGATTCTGTTGAGATATAGCTTGAACGACAACGTTCATGAAACTATTGTCGAATTCATCGAAGCTGTGCTGAGACCATGAAGAATGTCCAATGCTGATTGTAGTTGGCCGTCGACGTTTTCCATCTGACGCGAAAGTACGAGTTAACTTCTACTCGCAGAACGTAATTTCATACAATAGTCATTTGGGACATTTTGCTTCTGAACAGTCTGTAAGGATGTATCAATCACATTATCATCAACTTGAGGTAAGACATTTATCTGGGTCTTCTTCAGACGATCCGCGTGCACGACATCTGCGATCTGTGCATTAGGCTTCCATATTTTGAATTTGTTGCCTGCTTCTTTTGAGATTATGTGGAATGTACCAGAAAATTTCGCCGAAAGTTTGGAGTTCCTTTCAGGTACCTGTAACATAACAGCGTCCCCAACGTTCAGTGCGATAGGTTTAGCATGTTTATGCTGTTTGATGATCATTTCGGCGCGTGACGCCGCTAGCTGTGATCGTACTTGGTTATGAATTTCTGTAAAGACATGAATTTGTTTTGCCGCAAAATCATCCGTATTATATACCGGGTATGGCGCCTCTGTAAGGATGTCGTAAGGCAGACGTTTATCTGTGCCATAGACAATATAGTAGGGTGTTTTGCCCGTAGAGCTATTAACTGACCCATTAATCGACGCTGCAACCTGCGGTAACCAATCCTCCCATGCGTATTGAAAACCATTAACGATTGGACGCAATATTTCTAGGATTTTACGATTGGTTCTTTCAACAAGGCCATTAGCCTGTGGATGATAAGCTGTCACAAAGTTTGTTTAATTCCATATTGTAAACATATATGCTCTATTAGCTCATTCTTGAACTCTGTTCCATTATCAGAGAGTAGAACTTTAGGCGTAGTATATGGACATATGAGATTCATCACTAATGCATAGGCTACTGCTTCGGCCGTTTTGCTTTTTAGTGGGACCAAGACCACGAACCTGGAAAAATGATCCACACACACTAAGACGTATCCTGATCCCTGATGACCCATTGGGAGTTGTAACACATCAACAGCGACTGTGTCAAACGGACGGTCTGGTGTAGGATATTGTAGAATCGGGGCAGGTGATCCTGTCGATCTTTTTATGTTGAGCACATGCCAAACAATTAGCTATGTGCAATTCTATGTCTTTCTTCATAGTGTTCCAGAAATACTTCTTTCGTAAATCCGCTAAGCATTTATCACGACCTTGGTGACCTGCTTGTGGGACATCGTGGAACAATGTCATTACTGCTTTGCACAACGTGTCAGGTACGACTATTTGAGACACATTACCCTCAGGAGATTTTCTCGTCCTATTGAGTATGTTATGTCGTAATTCAGACTGACTTAAGGGAAGAAATAACTTGGGGAGTTTAACATCCTCACCCGATTCGAGAGCAAAAATAACAGCTGACCAATATGGGTCGCGTCGTTGCTCATCTTCCAGCTGCGAAAGAGTGAATGTTGATACAGGCATAACTGGTGCTATATTTCTTGACAGAGCGTCGGCGACAACATTCGCCCTCCCAGGTAAACACCTAAATTCGGGGTCAAACTCTTGAATTGTCAGATACCAGCGTGCTAATCTGCCTGATAAGTTTCTGCCATGGAACAGTTCGGTGACTGCCGCATGATCAGTAAAAACAGTTATCTTGTAGCCAAAGATAATGTCCTTGAACTTCTTAAGTGCCCACACAACGGCTAACGTTTCTAAATGCGCCGCCGAATAACGTGTTTCAGCATCGATTAGTTTGCGATTTGCAAATGCTATCACTCTAAACTTCCCACGCGTGTCCTCTTGCATGAGCACTGCTCCGACTCCAATTCCGGGAGCGTCAGTACAGAGAGTGAAAGGTTGAGTGTAGTCTGGGAATGCTAGAACCGGGGCATTGGTTAGCGCTGTCTTCAATGCCGTAAAACTTTCCTCGTGTTCAGCATCCTATATAAACACTGCATCTTTTTTTTTTTGAGCAACCTCGTTCGGGGCGATGCTAATGTTGCATAGTCCTTGATAAAGGAACGATTATAACCAGATAATCCGAGAAGGCTACGCACATGATCATTTGAGGTAGGACGCTGGAACTGAGATACAGCTTTGACTTTATCATTAACTGTGTGTATGCCCTCACCGTCAACTACATGACCAAGGAAATGGATTCTGGATTTTAAAAAACTCGCACTTTGAGAGTTTTATTTTGAGTCCTGCTGTGGAAAGTTTGGCCAAAACTTCACGCAGTTTTATCAGATGGGAATCGGCGTCCTTACTGACTACTATTAGATCATCCAAATAAGCGCAGACTGTGTTACCAATTAGTCCGGCAAACAGGGTGTTGATCATTCTTTAAAATGTTAGTGGGGCATTTCTGAGACCAAATGGCATTCGTAGAAACTCAAAGTGGCCTAGAGGCGTGCTAAATGCCGTGATTTCTCGTGATTTTTCATCGAGTGGTATTTGCCAATACCCACTAAGCAAATCTAAGTTGCTAAATACCGCATTATCCTTGCCTAAGGATTGCAATATGTCACTCAAGATAGGCATTGGGTACCTATCAGGGATTGTTTGATCATTTACGCGCCTGAAATCTATGACAGGGCGCCATCCACCATCCTTTTTCGGGACGAGGAATAATGGGCTATTAAAGGGGGATTTTGAGTGTCTAATGACATTCTCATCTAACATACCCTGTACCATATCTTGCACTACAGCGCGCTGGCTATGAGGTAGTCTATAAGCTGGTACGTAAATAGGGTTGGTTCCTTCCTTTAACGCTATATGATGGGATGTTAAATCTGTCTGACCTAGCGTTTCCCCTGGCAAGGCTACTATTACTGTAGTCGGCAAGCAGCTCTAACAGGCGTGTCTTGCCCTGAGGATGATCGATCACCTTGACATGTGGTGCTATTTGATCTATCCTGGCCAGTCGAGTCTGTTGGCAATTCGCAACAATACCTCGAATTAGGAATTTATTTGGTTGCACTTCGACATTGCTGTGATATCTAAAAATCACACACATAACATCCTTTCTTTAATTTCTTGATAATGTGAAATTGCTCCCGCAATCCCGTAGACTTGTGTGTGTGTGTGTCCCACAGTAGACACAGCTGATTCCAAGGTCCGGTGATTGGGTCAATGCTCACAAAAATCCTGAGTACAGCAAACCGCCGCTAATTGTTACACAACGTCATCCACAACACCATACCTCAGAATGCTGAGACCATCTCTCAGACCGGATGTGTCATCATCACTAGGGTGGGTGCTGGGTGCTGGTAACTGGGGGTTGTTCACGCCATACCAAAGAATTTTGTTGACAGGATGTTGATTGATGAGTAGTCACAACAACTGCAGTCACGTCCTGTCACACCCTGGGCAGTGAACGAATCATTTGCAGAAACTAATGTTCACTTCAGCTCACAGGATTGTTGCGTTGGTGAATTCCTCATTCTGGTAATGGAGAGTACTCTTCAACATTGCAGGTACTATCTTCCAACTCTTGCTGCTGTAATCACGCTGGGAAGGTGTGTGGTTGAGGTCGAGATATATCTCTGACGCATGATCCGCCTTCCTCTTAATAGGATTGGTAGACAACACTTTCGTCCTAGCGGTGAGCATAGGTTCAGAATGACTCATTGCTGTGTAGGAAACACCTTTAAACGTAACACTATTATTACGTGGATGAACATCTATCATGTTCTTTCGAAGAGTTGGTAGACCAAGTAACCCGTCAGCTGGCAAATTGAACTGCTGAACTATATAAAAGTCCGCGTAGAAGGGCGTACCACGTCTTGAGAATCTGAGTGGTAACGTCACCATTCCTTTGATGCTCAGCTGAGTACCTGAAACTCCTTCGAGCTCAGCGTTACTAGGCCTCCATTTGAATTTGCGGTGAGGGAATTTACGTTGTAACTCGTGATATGATGTCAAGGCCAATACATTAGCGCAAGCACCTGTGTCTATATCAAGAGCCAATCTGGTATTATCCACTCTCACCGGTACTGACAACACTTCCACTTTTCTAAGCGCCGCTATAGAAGTGCTGTGAGGAGGGGCGGGAATTACCCTATCTATCCCTCTCCTTGCTGTAGTGTGCGCTGGTCTTCCCCCGATGACTTGTCCTGGGGACGTTTCTGCTTGCGCCTATACGACACCTCCGTTTCACTTAGGTCCACTCCCCTAGCTTTTATTAATATATCGCACTCATGTGAACTATGAGATGTCGATTTGTGAAGAGCTCACCATTTGCGCACTTTCTGGGTAGGAGGAGGAGGTGCTGCTTTAGCTCCCTCTCTGTTTGACCTTGAGAATGGCTTTGCACCGGGTGTGGCTTTATTTGCACTATTACCTCGGAGCTGAAAACAATCTTCCATTACGTGGCCACGTTTATTACAATGTGCGCATCGTAACGATGTTTTCTGTTTATATGTTAGGCGGGGAGGAGCGATCGGAGCTAAGTGTGTCGCGTAAGGAGTCTGGAGAGTGTGGCATCTGTGACGGCTGGCCCAGCTGTGACCTACCCCCAATAATCCCAATTAGCGTTCGCTTGAACTTTTCATAGTCAGGGCTTTGTAAACCAAACGCATTTAAACGACTGCCTGCATAGGAACCCTGCGTTATATGGGAACGTACATATGCTTTCTTTTCTTCGTCAGTCGTTATGTGACTATTGCGCATGCTATCTTCACATGCACGAATAAAATGTGCGACCCTATAATCGTCTTGTCCCGTGAAATTTCGAACATTCGCCGCGCTGCATGATATTAATAACATTATCAGCTTTAGGTGTGTTAGTAGTACTGGTGTGAGGGTTAGAAGATGCCATTTTAGTGTTATTAAGCAAGTTAGTATTCTTACTCTTAACAGAAGGCTGGGTTAATAAGGTTGTTACCGATTTAGCAACAGACACACTATCACCTGTAACAGGGGTAACTGCTTTAGTATACTTAGGTGAGGTACTATAGTGATTACCAGACCGTAGGGTACGACGGTTTAAGTCGTCAAATGATTCGTCTATAACTTTCTCACTACTTCCTACCGACTCATTTAACTGTGTTCCATACTCAAAATCTATGTCAGTCTGGGCTTGATCATTGATGAGTTGGTTATCAGCAAATAGTTGCGCTAGGCGTTCGATTTCATCTACATTAGACATGGGAAACTTAGAAATTATCTATTAGCCCCCTTGGGTCAATGAATACTTAACAGTAAGTAGATCACTTGCCTCTCATTTACAAGACAAATGAATATGAATTGTAGTTAATTATTAAACTATCAATAAGAAGACAGACACTTACAAACTACTGTAAATTATAGGATTTCAATACATTAATCTTACATTCGACACTTTATCATTGAAATAATCCTATCCGACGAACCTATGGGTGTGAAGATATCTCTCGAACGTGTTCATGTGTGTAGAACTATGTAATTTAAATACCTATTTATACAGAGTACGTCTGTATAGAAAATGTGTGATCCTTCAAGAGTTCTGAGTGGAGTGTGGGCGGGGTGTGGGCGGGGCCTCTTCCTAGGATGCGTGCGCTGCTGCTGGTTTCCTTGGCAACGAGATGACGCTTCTGCTTTGGTGAGAGACGAGTCCACTTGATTTAGGTGAGTTCCTCCTCCGGCGATCAGAAAACTGATGATTGGTTATCACACTGGTCGTGCTGGTTCGCTGGCGAAAACTGCCGTGTGCCAATTCTTCACAGTCCACGTATATATGGAGATCTGTATGATGACACCGGAATTCGTAATTCGCGCTGACGACACAACAATACTGCTCAGCTGCTAGTGAAATACCAATTGAATTCCAGGTTACGAAACTGTTGTTCAACACTGCAACACTGTAATGTCTAGGGAATGCTGAGTGGAGTCTATCTCAACCGGCTCAATCTGGATATGTACCAACAGGCTGTAATATTTGTATATTACGAATTCTGCACGTATTTGTATGTGACAGAGATAAGGAGCGCTCACTACATATCGTCTCAATACGGGATATAGTTTTAAACACTCGGATTATGTAACGCGTCACTGCTGTGTGGTTTCTTGTTTTTCACAAGACACAGACGGATGATACCACTACCAGTTTGAAGAATCCGTACACACCGCTTGCCACCTATATGAATCGGCTGCTTGTCCAATTAACCAGTCCGTTCACACATATTTATATTTGGGTTTTAAGTAACGAAACCCAAACGGTAGTTCCTTTGTTTTATTATAAAAGGTTGTAGATATAATTCCTGAGTGTATATCAACCGTAAGTCTCACTGTCTAGGAGTGAATGAGAAAGGGACGGCGTTTATGTATGATAAACGTTTGGTCACGTCCTTTCGATATGAGTTGAGGTGAGCTACTGAAGCTTAGGGCATCGCAGTGCGTGCTTACAGAAATGCTGAGCTATGGGTCTCGCCTCTTGGGTAAGTTGCCCGCTCACGTGTCAATCTCATGTCTTACTCATAGACAGTGGAAAGTTACAGGGTGGTGAATCTGAATATAATATCAGATGTATTGACCCATTTATATAATACGTTCTGTTGATGACAGGGCCAATTACAGCTTCGTTTACGACCTCCAGCTGATATTTACTTCTGTTGTCTATATCAATCACATTTTATAATGAAAACAAAAATATGGTTAGTTACTTATAAATGAAAATAAATCATACTTAGATACTTAGGAGTGGGGAAAAAAGATACTTAAGATACTTAAAAATGAAAACACTCTTTGATACTTAAATTAGGACAAAATAAACGGACATAAAGATTTAACTATGAGCGGTGGATATTACGACATGTACCGGCTATCAATACAGAGGCGCTATTTAGCCGTGAAGTTCTCTCAGAAACCCAACAAGACAATATGTGGTCACGTAAAAATTTCAGGTTAATTTTTAACACCATCCGTCATTTTAAACCTTGGCACCTGTAGATTAAGAAAATATATGGTGATATTTTTTCTGATGGGATAAAGGTCATATTTGTCCAGAGAAGTAAGAGAGGAAAAAAATCACTTGAGAGGCATGACGCACAGAGTGTCTAAGGTGATAAAAGATCATATACTACCATTTGGGTTTTCAAATTAAGTTCATTACATAAAATATCAAACTCATAAAGATTACAAAAGAACAGAACACCATGAGCTCTCTACAGCTATTGTCAGCTGTCAATATGCTGATGTACAGAAGCTACACAATGTTATTGGTGACTGTAATCCCAGGAAAATGATGCTCTTATAAACTTGGTAACTGGAGCTGTAATGCCAGAAAATGCCAAATATGACAATCTATGTGCATATGAAGTTGGAAGACAAAATTATGAAAATTTTGTCAAGGAACGTATTGTTGGTCCATTGAGCATCTGGGAAAAGCTGTCCAAGGTTAATCTACTGTCGTGGAAAGCAGCAAATAAGACTTCAACCATCAAATTGCTATCACAAGTTATAGAACTTAAGCAGGACATACAGTATATGCATCACAGAAGGGCAGCACTGTACATATCAAGTCACCAGACACTGATGTGTTTGGTATATTAAAGCAGCCTCAACTTGGAGAAAATACAAGTATGATAACAGGAACTGGTGAGCGACGACACATTGGGCAGAGAGCCTTACAGGTTTCCATGCCTTCACAGGATCTGACTGCATTGGAAAATTTGTTGGCAAAGGAAAGAAAGCATGTTGGAGCACTTTGATGAAATCTAACACAAAAGTCCTAGATGCATTCAAGATGCTGAGTAGACCAAATGCCCTCCAGCAGACATGTACAGTATATTGGTCTAGAGGAATTTGTATTTAAGCTCTACTGTCCACGAATGACTTTCACTAAACTGTCAAAACTTAGATGGCATCTCTTCAAGATAACGCAGGCAGAAGCTGGAGAACTACCAGCGACTGCAGCAACTCTAAAGTATCATATATTGAGAGGAAGGTATCAAGCTCTTCTGTGGTCTTGTGATGCAGACAGTGAAATGCTTTCACAATTAGAGCATGGCTGGAAGATTGACAATGACTGTTTCATACTAGTAATATCAGACCAACCACCAGCTCCAGAAGCAATCACAGAACTTGTTAAATGTGGATGTGGCGTCAGGAAATGTGGATCATTGTCATGTTCATACAGAAAGAATCAGAAAGAATAGCATGACATGCACCGAGATGTGTAACTGTCAAGCGATGATGAGAAATGCTAAACAAGGTGAAGGAATCTGTTGTACACAGAAGACTCTGATGACGAGGACTGAAGCAATGTCGTAAATAATAACTTGTGACTTGTATACACATGATGTATAACACTACAAACTTTTAATAAATATAAAACGGTGGTTCTAAGCTTTTCAGATAATGGTAATAAGTATATGTTTAATTTCCAGTATTTGTCTTTAGCAATTAATTTTACTAACTGCAATCTCTTCTTTGCCAGAGACAGGATGGCATATATGAGCAGCCATGTTTGTAACACACTTAAGATATTATAACAGCATTCATAATATATTACGTTAAATTGTAATGATATAATACTACATGTTCATAGGTTATTAGTCATGTTTTAAGTTACTTAGGAGTTAATGGTAATACGTCTGTGGTTCATTACGCCGCTCTTTGATAAAACTTCTTTAATGGCATAAAACTTATAATAAACCGTTCAGAAAAAATTACACCACAGTTCCTTAACATAGTTTATAAGGATTATTACGATGTATGGTGTCAAAAATTAACATGAAATTTTTACGGGATTACTTAAGCTCCTACACTAAAACCTGCCGACCTAACCTAACCTTTTTTACCCACCTCCACCTATTTACCTAACCTGACATAATCTAACCAAACCTGACATAATCTAACCTAACCTGACATTATCTAACCTAACCTGATATAATCTAACCTAACCTGACATAATCTAACCTAACCTGACGTAATCTAACCTAACCTGACGTAATCTAACCTAACCTGACATAATCTAACCTAACCTGACATAATCTAACCTAACCTGACATAATCTAACCTAACCTGACATAATCTAACCTAACCTGACATAATCTAACCTAACCTGACATAATCTAACCTAACCTGACGTAATCTAACCTAACCTGACATAATCGAACCTAACCTGACATAATCGAACCTAACCTCCCCGTCTGACATAAGCTAACCTAATCAAACCTAACTTTCCCACCTACCGACCGTAACCTATCTACTTATTACCTACCTAACCTAACTTAACTTAATCCAACCTGACGTAATCTAACCTAACCTATTGAAACTTAACTTAACCACCTACCTCATCTAACACCACTTTGTAATCTCTTTGCACTACCGCTCACAGGATGAGTACGGGGGGCACAATAAACTAGCCTCTAACTGGCAAAATTAACAAAACTAACCTAACCTAACCCAACCTGACTTTACCTAACCTGATCTGATCTATCCAACTTAAACACCTTAGAATATATAATAAAGCCGCTAGGTTAATTTAGGCTAAATATAGTTGATTCATATTTCGTTTTGACAGAAATTCCCGGCAAAATAACGTATCTATATTGAGAACCACCGCCATGTTGGTTCCACGTTAACAAGACACGGATACACTACAGAATAACCCGCGTTCGTTTAACCTCAATTACTAGAGTTTACTTTATAATCTTACTTCACAATCTTCACTACATCTCACTTCACAATCTTCACTACATCTCACTCGACAATCTTCACTACATCTCACTTCACAATCTTCACTACATCTCACTTCACAATCTTCACTACATCTCACTTCACAATCTTCACTACATCTCACTTCACAATCTTCACTACATCTCACTTCACAATCTTCACCATATCTCACTTCACAATCTTCACTACATCCCACTTCACAAACTTCACTACATCTCACTTCACAATCTTCACTACATCTCACTTCACAATCTTCAATACATCTCACTTCACAATCTTCACTACATCTCATTTCACAATCTTTCACTACATCTCACTTCACAATCTTCACCATATCTCACTTCACAATCTTTACTACATCTCACTTCACAATCTTCACTACATCTCACTTCACAATCTTCACTACATCTCACTTCACAATCTTCACTACATCTCACTTCACAATCTTCACTACATCTCACTTCACAATCTTTACCACATCTCACTTCACAATCTTCACTACATCTCACTTCACAATCTTCACTACATCTCACTTCACAATCTTCACCACATCTCACTTCACAATCTTCACTATATCTCACTTCACAATCTTCACTACATCTCACTTCACAATCTTCACTACATCTCCCTTCACAATCTTCACTACATCTCACTTCACAATCTTCACTACATCTCACTTTACAATTTTCACATCTCACTTCACAATCTTCACTACATCTCCTTCACAATCTTCACTACATCTCACTCCACAATCTTCACTACATCTCACTTCACAATCTTCACTACATCTCACTTCACAATCTTCACTACATCTCACTTCACAATCTTCACTACATCTCACTTCACAATCTTCACTACATCTCACTTCACAATCTTTACCACATCTTACTTCACAATCTTTACCACTTCTTACTTCACAATCTTTACTACATCTCACTTCACAATCTTCACTACATCTCACTTCATAATCTTCACCACATCTCACTTCACAATCTTCACTACATCTCACTTCACAATCTTCACTACATCTCACTTCACAATCTTCCTTGTCTCTTCAAAATCTTCCTTTCCCATCTCACTTACAATCTACTTACATACTTCACCAATCTTCCACCATCCTACTTCTGATATTGCCTACATCTCACTTCACAATCTTCACCCACATCTCCTTGCAATCTTTACTACATCTCCTTCACAATCTTCACTACATCTCACTTCACAATCTTCACTACATCTCACTTCACAATCTTCACTGCATCTCCCTTCACAATCTTCACTACATCTCACTTCACAATCTTCACTACATCTAACTTCACAATCTTTACATCTTACTTCACAATCTTCACTACATCTCACTTCACAATCTTCACTACATCTCACTTCACAATCTTCACTACATCTCACTTCATAATCTTCACCACATTTCACTTCACAATCTTCACTACATCTCACTTCACAATCTTCACTACATCTCACTTCACAATCTTCACTACATCTCACTTCACAATCTTCACTACATCTCACTTCCCAATCTTCACTACATTTCACTTCACAATCTTCACTACATCTCACTTCTCAATCTTCACTACATGTCACTTCACAATCTTCACTACATCTCACTTCACAATCTTCACTACATCTCACTTCACAATCTTCACTACATCTCACTTAACAATCTTCACCACATCTCACTTCACAATCTTCACTACATCTCACTTCACAATCTTCACTACACCTCACTTCACAATCTTCACTATATCTCACTTCACAATCTTCACTAACACCATCCTTCATCACTACATATAACAACATCCATCATCACTACTTATAACACCATCCATCATCATCACTACATATAACACTATCCATCATCACTACATATAACACGATCCATCATCACTACATATATCACCATCCACCATCACTACATATAGAACCATCCATCACGACATATAACACCATCCAACATCACTACATATAACACCAACCATCATCACTACATATAACATCATGCATCATCAGTACATATAACACCATCCATCAACACTACATATAAAACCAACCTATCATCACTACATATATTATCATCCATCATCACTACATATAACACCATCAAACTCACTACACTATAACACCACCCATATACTACACTCTTTTCCTTCAACATCTTCATATAAAACCATCCTATCATCACTACATATAACATCATCCATCATCACTACATATAACACCATCCATCACTACATATAGAACCATCCTATCATCACTACATATAATATCATCCATCATCACTACATATAACACCATCCAACATCACTACATATAACACCACCCATCATCACTACATATAACATCATCCATCATCACTACATATAACTCTATCCATCATCACTACATATAACACCTTCCAGCATCACTACATATAACACCAACAATCATCACTACATATATCATCATGCATCATCACTATATATAACACCATCCATCATCACTACATATATTACCCTCCTATCATCACTACATATAACACCATCCATCATTACTACATATAACGCCATCCTTCATCACTACATATAACACCATCCATCATCACTACATATTATAACACTATCCATCATCTCTACAAACACCAGTCCTCAATACTATAGTGATAAACAGAGCTTCATTTTGTTGTCAATTTCTTTAAATTCCAACCTTATTAAACCGTAATTCTTTCTGTATGGTCAAATTTTGATTTGACCTCAGTGAGAGAGCTGTTAGTGTCAGTACATCACAATGGTAATCCGACGCACTGTATCGAAGGTGTCTGAGGTGGAGGTGAAGGCTTGCAAGGATTTCGTTGTAGACTTCGACACCAGCTTTGTGGTGGTTGCAACAAACATCTACCCTGGTGTGGCCCCTAAGCAGATTCGACCATTGTTTGAGGAATGTGGACAGATCGACCTATTTGTGATGCCCGCAAAAGACAACAAAAATGAACACTATGGCTTCGCATACATCCGATACTTTGGCGAAGCCTCCTGTGATAAGGCTGTTGGACGATTGGATGGTGACAGCATTGGCCGCAGCCGAAAATCAACTAACAAGCTGGAAATTAACTACTACAGTGCCCATGGTACCTTGAACAACCTTGACCGCCAAGCTGCTGAGTTCATTGTTCTATCCAATGTTGCCGACCAACAACCCGCCTCTATCCTTAAGAAGACCAACGTACGCACTACCGTTGCCAAGTCAGTTACCTTCAATTATGACAATTTGGGCGACATCAGGGAGCGCGAAACTTCCACAGCTACTTACACTCTGTCTGTACCTCCCAACCAATGAATCTAACTCAACTGCTGCCATCGAATAAGAAAATGTCACCAATAGTTGTACCTCTGGAAACCTGGAGGGAGGCACCAACCCTGATGAAGGCTCAGTAATATCTACCATGTGATTTAAACACTTATAACACATATAACATCATCCATCATCACTTCATATAACACCATCCATCATCACTACATATAACACCATCTATCATCACTACATATAACATCATCCATCATCACTACAGATCGGTAGAGTAGTTTTCGAGATTCTCGTGCGGACACACAAGCAAACACACACACACACACACAGACAGACATACTTCTTTGTTTTATATCGATAGAAGATAGATCATCACTATATATAACACCACCCATCATCACTACATATAACATCATCCATCATCACTACATATAACACCACCCATCATCACTACATGTAACATCATCCATCATCACTACATATAACATCATCCATCATCACTACATATAACACCATCCATCATCACTACATATAACATCATCCATCATCACTACATATAACACCATCCATCATCACTACATATAACATCCTCCATCATCACTACATATAACACCATCCATCATCACTACATATAACATCATCCATCATCACTACATATAACACCATCCATCATCACTACATATAACACCATCCATCATCACTACAGATCGGTATAGCAGTTTCCGAGATTCTCGTGCGGACACACAAACACACACACAAACAAAAATACATACTTCTTTGTTTTATATATATAGATACAAGAAACAAAAATCTTTAATTATTTATTAATTGTAAGTTTTAAGGTTTTCCTGGAACCATTGGCAGGAAATAAGGACACTTGAACCTTGAAAACTTACTGTCGTCATAATTATTTATAATAAACCTGTCGATGTTTATTTCCGGGTTAAAGTAAAAGCAAAGTTTTGTCTGGACTATTAGCATATAGACAGTTGCTGGTTGACGATACCGAAGACCTATACAGGTGTGTGGTGCTTGTGCTTGGTGATGCTTCGTTTATGAGAGATAATCCCAGGAGTGAACTTTGTTCTGAAAGGACAAACAAAAAAAGTCATTAGTTATCGTTGTCTCGGAAGTGTTTATATGTCGGTCACTCTTGTGTTGTCGATGTGTCCACCCCACAGAGTTATTGCGTGAAGTGACACATTAGACTTCAATTAAAGATCCTCTCCTTTCCATATGGAAGCTGTTCACACCTCTTGACAGTATTTGGTCTGACATTTAGTTATAAAGGTCGTTTTTTGTCTAGTTCATCTTCCTATGAAAATTAACAATTCATATCACGTTTTAAAGTTGTATGTTCTTCAAGCCAATTAACACAGTACAGGTAACACCAGGGTCAGGCAGGTACAGTGTTAGCGTCGTGGTCTACTGCTGTCTTACTGAGTAACGATGATGAAGTAAAGTGGGAAATGACTTTGCCATGAGAGAGGAGAGGAAAGAGAGAAGGAAAGAATAGAAACGGGAAGTAAAGTAGTAGGGAGTAATAGCAGGTGGGCTGTCCACCTAGCTGAGTCGAGGTGATTGGTTGGGGTGGTGACCATACACAGCACGCTCCTGCTCGCTCAAGGGAGGCTGGGGTGGGGGGAGCTAAGCTAGTTAGGCATTCAGTACTGTATTGTGTGTTAATTTATGTAAGTTAAATGGTGGTGTTATTTTTTCATGTATTGTATAAAGTGAGTCTCTTTTTTATATAATAACTCACCTGAAGTGTCGCCCCCAGGAAAAGGTAACAGAGACCTTAATGACACAGGTAGATTGTCACTCCCCTCGCCGCCCAGCGTATCCCACCTGAAGATTAACCATCCCGGCGATACCTTGGGGGGGGGGGCTTAAGTATAATATATACTCTTATATAATAATGTTGATGCTATAATACACTGGCAGTCATAGTACAGTACATGTGTTGCCTTTATTGAGTTGAGTTTTGTATTTTTAGAAAAAGAGAGAAATCTGAGCAACATAATATGGAGACAGAGAGAGAGAGAGAGAGAGAGTGTATTACATTGCCACACCTGATTCCTTCCTGGTGTATATTTTTACCACCTCTGGTACAACTGTGTCTCTTGCCGATCTATTTTGCACTGTCGCTTCCTGCCTTTCATCTTCCACCTTTCATCTTCTCCTTCATCTTCTTCTCCCCATCGTCTTTCTCCTCCATCTTACCCCTTCATCTTCCCTCCCTTCTTCCTCCCTTCCATCTCCCCATTCATTTCTCCTCCCTTCTTCTCCCCCCTTCATCTTCCTCTCCCCTCCATCTTCCCTCCTTTTACCTTCCTCCTTCGGTCTTCTCCTTTCTTTTCCACCAATCTCCTTACCTTCCACTGCTGTCTTAGTCCATTACTGTTTTTAAGAAATTTAGTTTTTTCAAGGATTTCGATATTTCATTCACTTACAATTCTTTTTTGTTTTAATTTCATTTTCTCACTCCTGAGTCAAGTGATTCAAGTGATGCAGATAATTTAAAATATCCAGCCCTTATAATGTCTTTAGTGCCTCTTAAACTTGGGTAAATATTATTCCATTAAGTTTATAAACAAATACACGACTCAGACACGTTGGTATTATAATCACAAAGCAAAGATATCGAGAAGTTGTGACGCTTCATCTGTACAACCAGTTGAGAATAAACTTTCCTTCTCTAAAGTTACAAGAAATGAGGGAGAGTTTCTCGCCAGGGGTCGCAGCGCTGTGAGAGAAGAATTAAATAAGCCTGATTAGCTAAGAAGACGACCAGGGGTAAGAAATGGTCCGTCTTGAGGATGTGGTTCAGGAGGTGAGGTGAAGATATAAACCTCGAAGACGTCATAAAACACAGAGATGACACTATTTCTAACCTTCCCAAGTCTCTGGTGGGTGGCAGGTGATCACCAACATGAAATACACCAACATGAAATGAGCCAAAATGAAATAGAAGATGCCAAGTGAGGTTGATTATGACTCAGACAGTAACCATAGCAGGACCTAAAAACAGCCAAGACTGTTCTAAAATGAGAACTTAAATTATAATTTCTGCCCAAGAGTGCGAGTGAGTGAACTTTAATTTCCATTATAGTACAGTATAAAACTTGAATGAGTTTATCTTCAACGTGATCTTAAATTTTAGTGGGTGAATTTTTTCATTGGATAATTAAGTCTTTGAGAATAACATTTTAAGGCGGCCATTTAGTGTCATCATGCTGTAAGATGTAGATACGCTCCAAAAAGTATGTTTACGATTTTGTGTTAGACGATATGACACAACAGGCAAAGGATTTTGACGACCCGACCGAGACAACAGGAGTCGCAGTGTTCAATTTGAAATTCATCGGTCTCCTCCATAAAGGCACTTATGGAGTGTTTGTTTACAACTCCTAGTGGTTAATGTGATGCAGTAGTGTGCAGCACATAGTCCATAAGGTGTTTCTTAGGCCAGACCCTTGAGAGTACAGCGGGTGGTTACACTACTCACCTACCTTACACTCTCCCCGATGCTTTTGTTAGATGTTGAAACAGGAACTGTGGATCAACCTGTACAGCTTCTCCTTTTACTGTCACACAAACAATAGATTTAACATGTTGCCTAAGTACTTTGATGAAACAATAAGCACAAATGTGTTATCGTCATGATCCGCCTTATGTGATTATATTGCCAGTTGATGTGGGCCCGACCTTGTTTTGACACACTGACTGGCCTCGTGTTAATTTATTCTCACTTAACATACTTTTTTCGTACCTGAACTCCTCGACCGAACGCTCTTAAAGTTTGTAGAGAAGTTGAAACAGGTCTTATTGATATTCGTGTAGGCAGATTGATAGAGGTCCCAGCAATAAGAGAGTACAGCCGGGTCCTGCTGGAGACACTGAACACATTTCAGTTATTACATCTGGAAATACACGATCACTCACCAAAGAAAACGAAGACAATTTTACCAACTAATATGGTCGAGGTTCTGTAGATATGGGCCACAGCTCACGTACGGTCGCTATCTGATCTTCTCGACCAGTGTAACAAGAAAGATCTTTACAAACACTATAATATGTAGTCAACGTGCAGTGACTCAGTAATAACTTATTGCTCCTTTGGTTCAAGTGTTCGACAACAAGCCGAATATGTTCCCTCTGTTCCTTTGACTATCTTGTGTGTACGATCTTGTGGACTGGGGCGTGATCACGATCAATGGTTGTCCCACTCACTCACTCACTAGGTTTCCTGCCATCTCTTACCCATGAAATTAGATTAAATCTGCCCTGTCGTATCCTCTTTACCTATCCTATCCCCCCTTGTCTCTATTAACCTTAATATATCATCTCTCTCTCTCCCCTACTCTCCTTCCCTGCTTCCTCTACCACTATCTCCACCTCCTCTTTCCTTCCCCTTCCACAATTATTATATCCTCATATCTATGTCTGTCATTCTCTTTATCTGTTCCTACTTCTTTCACTATATCTCTCTATCCCCTCAGCCTAAATCACAATGGCTACAAGAACGAGAGCTTGTGTTGGTAAAAGAGGAATTTTTGAACACCATGACAAATGTATATTTTTTGATGTGTGGCGTGATTAGTGTAGAAGAGGAGATTGTCACACCCTTCTACCCAGTTTTGTTAGTCTCTTATGCCCCACCCTGCCAGTCCTCATACCCTACCCTTCTAGTTCCTCATACCCTACCCTGTTAGTCCCTCATACCCTACCCTGTTAGTCCCTCATACCCTACCCGGTTAATCCCTCATACCCTACCATTCCAGTCCCTCATATTCCACCCTACCAGATCCTCATACCTCACCCTTCCAGCCTGTCTTTGTGTCCCAACCAAATTAAGTTCTGTAAAAATCTACCTGATGTCTTTCGCCTTCCTTTACCATCATCTCCCAATTGGTTGTCTTGTAAATAGTAGATCGATGCCCTGGAGTCTCTGGTAGTTTCAATAAGTCTGGAGCCCAACTCATTAAGGAACGTCAGGGTGCTGTCATGCTGGGGAGGGAGGGAGAGGGAGCTGCAGTATGCTGTCATGCAGGGGAGGGAGGGAGAGGGAGCTGCATTATGCTGTCATGCTGGAGAGGGAGGGAGAGGGAGCTGCATAATGTTGTCATGCTGGGGAGGGAGGGAGAGGGAGCTGCATTATACTGTCATGCTGAGGAGGGAGTTAGGGAGAGGGAGCTGCATTATGCTGTCATGCTGGGGAGGGAGGGAGGGAGAGGGAGCTGCATTATGCTGTCATGCTGGGGAGGGAGGG
>NW_024753431.1:0-12044 GCF_018991925.1 Homarus americanus | reverse complement strand
CGGGCGTTGGGCTCGTAGGGTTCTGCACCCAGGTTACCTGTGACTATAGTTATGTCTAAGAAAGTTGCCACCTACCGGTGACCCCCGGACAAGGGGTGCCCTGTACTATCACAGGTTCCCTTGCCGGATCGACCGTATCGCTAAGTCCCGCCTCCCGTTCAAAGAACGGAGTGCATGAGGGGGATGAAAAAAGGAAAGAAGAGGACTTAGAGAGCAGAAACAGCCTACCTACCACGCCACGTTCGGTTAGCCAATCAGAGCACCGCAGTAAACGTGCATGTATCACGCCACCGTGGGGCACCACTGATTGGCCAATCCAGGACGTAGACGCACGGGTAGTAGTCAAAATTTGGGGAGCCCAAATATTTGTTTTCCAGAAGTTGGAATTTTCCGTACAATCTGTGATGATAATTACACCGTCACTATGTTGAGTAAGTACAATCACTAGGATTGAGTGTCCTATCACAACAAAGTTGCAGACTGCTCAAACATGCAGCAAAAGAGGCAGGTCTTCGCAGCTCCGGGTCCAGCAGTCACTTGCCTGAGCGAGAGCATGCTGACTATTACACACTCAGGTTGCCAAATCGTTTAGTAATTTTTTTTTTCGCTGGTCAAGCCCCGACTGAGGTTAGCTAGACCCACAGACAACTCTTTTTGAGCTTGACCTGGCACGTGGTATTGGTATTATTATCTCGACTTGATTATATGTTTCAAATTCACTTGTGAGTTTTTCAATGTTTTGTTTTGTATAATATTTACTTATTCTAAGCTAAATGTTAACAAATAAATGACTTAAATTATATGAAAACAAACAAATAAAAGCGGAACTCCACCTAATATATACTGTATGTTACACTAAATAGGGATAATTGGCCATTAGTGATAACTTCTATGTATTAATCTTTTCTGGAAGCTTTTGACTGGCCACAAACGATCCTGTAGATCATAAATATACATATAAATGAATACCTTCATGCATAATGTAACCTGACCAGACCTAACCTAACTTAACCTCATCTATCCTAACCTAACCTAACGTAATCTAACGTAATCTAGCCTTCTTCTTCTTGTTCTGCTATCGCCAACATAACAACCACATCCTAAGTTAACGAGTTGTATGACCCAGTTTCAATGAATAGTCCGAAAAGACCGGACAACTCGGCAACTGCACTGGCTTACCATTATTCCAGAATAAGATCCGCAAATCGATTAACATCCAGGTTCCCATTTACTGGTAAATAGAAAGCCAAATGACGTAAAAAAAAATGCTCATAGTTTCACTCCGTCCGGGAATCGAACAGGGGTCCACTCGCTTGCAAGGCGAGTATGCTGACTATTACACCACAGGTTGCCAAAATCACGTTTAGTAAAATTTTTTTTTTTTTTCGTGCTGATCAAGCCCCGACTAGAGGTTAGCTAGACCCCCGAACAACTATTTCGGAGCTGGACCAGCACGTTGTATTGGTAATATTATCTCGACGTGATTATATGTTACAAATTCACTTGTGAGTATTCAATGTTTTGTTTTGTATAATATTTACTTATTCTAAGCTAAATGTTAAAAAATAAATGACTTAAATAATACGAAAACAAACAAATAAAAGCGGAACTCCACCTAATATATACTGTATGTTACACTAAATAGGGATAATTGGCCATTAGTGATACCTTCTATGTATTAATCTCTTCTGGAAGCTTTTGACTGGCCATAAACGATCCCGTAGATCATAAATATACATATAAATGAATACCTTCATGCATAATGTAACCTGACCAGACCTAACCTAACTTAACCTAATCTAGCCTAACGTAACCTAGCCGTCTTCTTCTTCTTCTTCTTCTTCTTCTTCTTCTTCTTCTTCTTCTTCTTCTTCTTCTTCTTCTTCTATTCTTCTTCTTCTTCTTCTTCTTCTTCTATTCTTCTTCTTCTATTCTTCTTCTTCTTCTTCTTCTTCTTCTGTCGCCAACATCACAACCACACCCTAAGTTAACGAGTTGTATGACCCAGTTTCAATGAATAGTCCGAAAAGACCGGACAACTCGGCAACTGCACTGGCTAACCATTATTCCAGAATAAGATCCGCAAATCGATTAACATCCAGGTTCCCATTTACTGGTAAATAGAAAGCCAAATGACGTAAAAAATAAAATGCTCATAGTTTCACTCTGTCCGGGAATCGAACAGGGGTCCATTCGCTTACAAGGCGAGCATGCTAACTATTACACCTCAGGTTGCCAAAATCACGTTTAGTAATTTTTTTTTTTCTCGTGCTGGTCAAGCCCCGACCAGAGGTTAGCTAGACCCCCGGACAACTCTTTCGGAGCTTGACCAGCACGTGGTATTGGTATTATTATCTCGACATATTTATATGTTTCAAATTCACTTGTGAGTGTTTCAATGTTTTGTTTTGTATAATATTTACTTATTCTAAGCTAAATGTTAACAAATAAATGACTTAAATAATATGAAAACAAAAAAATAAAAGCGGAACTCCACCTAATATATCCTGTATGTTACACTAAATAGGGATAATTGGCCATTAGTAATAACTTCTATGTATTAATCTTTTCTGGAAGCTTTTGACTGGCCATAAACGATCCTGTAGATCATAAATATACATATAAATGAATACCTTCATGCATAATGTAACCTGACCAGACCTAACCTAACTTAACCTAATCTAGCCTAACGTAACCTAACGTAATCTAGCCTTCTTCTTCTTCTTCTTCTTCTTCTTCTTCTTCTGTCGCCAACATCACAACCACACCCTAAGTTACCGAGTTGTATGATCCAGTTTCAATGAATAGTCCGAGAAGACCAGACAACTCGGCAACTGCACTGGCTAACCATTATTCCAGAATAAGATCCGCAAATCGATTAACATCCAGGTTCCCATTTACTGATAAATAGAAAGCCAAATGACGTAAAAAAAAATGCTCATAGTTTCACTCTGTCCGGGAATCGAACAGGGGTCCACTCGCTTACAAGGCGAGCATGCTGACTATTACACCTCAGGTTGTCAAAATCACGTTTAGTAAAATTTTTTTTTTTTTTTCGTGCTGGTCAAGCCCTCGACCAGAGGTTAGCTAGACCCCCGGACAACTCTTTTTTTGAGCTTGACCAGCACGTGGTATTGGTATTATTATCTGGACTTGATTATATGTTTCAAATTCACTTGTGAGTTTTTCAATGTTTTGTTTTGTATAATATTTACTTATTCTAAGCTAAATGTTAACAAATAAATGACTTAAATAATATGAAAACAAACAAATAAAAGCGGAACTCCACCTAATATATACTGTATGTTACACTAAATAGGGATAATTGGCCATTAGTGATACCTTCTATGTATTAATCTCTTCTGGAAGCTTTTGACTGGCCATAAACGATCCCGTAGATCATAAATATACATATAAATGAATACCTTCATGCATAATGCAACCTGACCAGACCTAACCTAACTTAACCTAATCTAGCCTAACGTAACCTAGCCGTCTTCTTCTTCTTCTTCTTCTTCTTCTTCTTCTTCTTCTTCTTCTTCTATTCTTCTTCTTCTTCTTCTTCTTCTTCTTCTTCTTCTTCTTCTTCTATTCTTCTTTTTCTATTCTTCTTCTTCTTCTTCTTCTTCTGCTGCTGTCGCCAACATCACAACCACACCCTAAGTTAACGAGTTGTATGACCCAGTTTCAATGAATAGTCCGAAAAGACCGGACAACTCGGCAACTGCACTGGCTAACCATTATTCCAGAATAAGATCCGCAAATCGATTAACATCCAGGTTCCCATTTACTGGTAAATAGAAAGCCAAATGACGTAAAAAAAAAATGCTCATAGTTTCACTCTGTCCGGGAATCGAACAGGGGTCCACTCGCTTACAAGGCGAGCATGCTGACTATTACACCTCAGGTTGCCAAAATCACGTTTAGTAAATTTTTTTTTTTTTTTCGTGCTGGTCAAGCCCGACCAGAGGTTAGCTAGACCCCCGGACAACTCTTTCGCAGCTTGACCAGCACGTGGTATTGGTATTATTATCTCGACTTGATTATATGTTTCAAATTCACTTGTGAGTTTTCAATCTTTTGTTTTGTATAATATTTACTTATTCTAAGCTAAATGTTAACAAATAAATGACTTAAATAATATGAAAACAAACAAATAAAAGAGGAACTCCACCTAATATATACTGTATGTTACACTAAATAGGGATAATTGGCCATTAGTGATAACTTCTATTTATAAATCTTTTCTGGAAGCTTTTGACTGGCCATAAACGATCCTGTAGATCATAAATATACATATAAATGAATACCTTCATGCATAATGTAACCTGACCAGACCTAACCTAACTTAACCTAATCTAGCCTAACCTAACCTAACGTAATCTAACGTAATCTAGCCTTCTTCTTCTTCTTCTGCTGTCGCCAACATCACAACCACACCCTAAGTTAACGAGTTGTATGACCCAGTTTCAATGAATAGTCCGAAAAGACCGGACAACTCGGCAACTGCACTGGCTTACCATTATTCCAGAATAAGATCCGCAAATCGATTAACATCCAGGTTCCCATTTACTGGTAAATAGAAAGACAAATGACGTAAAAAAAAATGCTCATAGTTTCACTCTGTCCGGGAATCGAACAGGGGTCCACTCGCTTACAAGGCGAGCATGCTGACTTTAACACCTCAGGTTGCCAAAATCACGTTTAGTAAATTTTTTTTTTTTTTCGTGCTGGTCAAGCCCCGACCAGAGGTTAGCTAGACCCCCGGACAACTCTTTTTTTGAGCTTGACCAGCACGTGGTATTGGTATTATTATCTCGACTTGATTATATGTTTCAAATTCACTTGTGAGTTTTTCAATGTTTTGTTTTGTATAATATTTACTTATTCTAAGCTAAATGTTAACAAATAAATGACTTAAATAATACGAAAACAAACAAATAAAAGCGGAAATCCACCTAATATATACTGTATGTTACACTAAATAGGGATAATTGGCCATTAGTGATAATTTCTAGGTATTTATCTTTTCTGGAAGCTTTTGACTGGCCATAAACGATCCTGTAGATCATAAACATACATATAAATGAATACCTTCGTGCATCATGTAACCTGACCAGACTTAACCTAACTTAACCTAATCTAGCCTAACGTAACCTGTACGTCTTCTTCAGCTTCTTCTTCTTCTTGCTTCCTTCTTCTTCTTCTTCTTCTTCTTCTTCTTCTTCTATTCTTCTTCTTCTATTCTTCTTCTTCTTCTTCTTCTTCTGCTTCTGTCGCCAACATCACAACCACACCCTAAGTTAACGAGTTGTATGACTCAGTTTCAATGAATAGTCCGAAAAGACCGGACAACTCGGCAACTGCACTGGCTAACCATTATTCCAGAATAAGATCTGCAAATCGATTAACATCCAGGTTCCCATTTACTGGTAAATAGAAAGCCAAATGACGTAAAAAATAAAATGCTCATAGTTTCACTCTGTCCGGGAATCGAACAGGGGTCCACTCGCTTACAATGCGAGCATGCTAACTATTACACCTCAGGTTGCCAAAATCACGTTTAGTAATTTTTTTTTTTTTTTTCGTGCTGGTCAAACCCCGACCAGAGGTTAGCTAGACCCCCGGACAACTCTTTCGGAGCTTGACCAGCACGTGGTATTGGTATTATTATCTCTACTTATTTATATGTTTCAAATTCACTTGTGAGTGTTTCAATGTTTTGTTTTGTATAATATTTACTTATTCTAAGCTAAATGTTAACAAATAAATGACTTAAAAAATATGAAAACAAACAAATAAAAGCGGAACTCCACCTAATATATAGTGTATGTTACACTAAATAGGGATAATTGGCCATTAGTGATAACTTCTATGTATTAATCTTTTCTGGAAGCTTTTGACTGTCCATAAACGATCCTGTAGATCATAAATATACTTATAAATGAATACCTTCATGCATAATGTAACCTGACCAGACCTAACCTAACTTAACCTAATCTAGCCTCACCTAACCTAACGTAATCTAACGTAATCTAGCCTTCTTCTTCTTCTTCTTCTTCTTCTTCTTCTGCTGTCGCCAACATCAAAACCACACCCTAAGTTAACGAGTTGTATGACCCAGTTTCAATGAATAGTCCGAGAAGACCGAACAACTCGGCAACTGCACTGGCTAACCATTATTCCAGAATAAGATCCGCAAATCGATTAACATCCAGGTTCCCATTTACTGGTAAATAGAAAGCCAAATGACGTAAAAAATAAAATGCTCATAGTTTCACTCTGTCCGGGAATCGAACAGCGGTTCACTCGCTTACAAGGCGAGCATGCTGACTATTACATTACAGGTTGCCAAAATCACGTTTAGTAAAAATTTTGTTATTTTTTTTCGTGCTGGTCAAGCCCCGACCAGAGGTTAGCTAGACCCCCGGACAACTCTTTTTTTGAGCTTGACCAGCACGTGGTATTGGTATTATTATCTCGACTTGATTATACGTTTCAAATTCACTTGTGAGTTTTTCAATGTTTTGTTTTGTATAATATTTACTTATTCTAAGCTAAATGTTAACAAATAAATGACTTAAATAATATGAAAACAAACAAATAAAAGCGGAACTCCACCTAATATATACTGTATGTTACACTAAATAGGGATAATTGGCCATTAGTGATACCTTCTATGTATTAATCTCTTTTGGAAGCTTTTGACTGGCCATAAACGATCCCGTAGATCATAAATATACATATAAATGAATACTTTCATGCATAATGCAACCTGACCAGACCTAACCTAACTTAACCTAATCTAGCCTAACGTAACCTAGCCGTCTTCTTCTTCTTCTTCTTCATCTTCTTCTTCTTCTTCTTCTTCTTCTTCTTCTTCTTCTTCTTCTTCTTCTTCTTCTATTCTTCTTCTTCTTCTTCTTCTTCTTCTTCTTCTTCTTCTATTCTTCTTCTTCTATTCTTCTTCTTCTTCTTCTTCTTCTGCTGCTGTCGCCAACATCACAACCACACCCTAAGTTAACGAGTTGTATGACCCAGTTTCAATGAATAGTCCGAAAAGACCGGACAACTCGGCAACTGCACTGGCTAACCATTATTCCAGAATAAGATCCGCAAATCGATTAACATCCAGGTTCCCATTTACTGGTAACAGTTCGGTAGTTTCACTCTGTCCGGGAATCGAACAGGGGTCCACTCGCTTACAAGGCGAGCATGCTAACTATTACACCTCAGGTTGCCAAAATCACGTTTAGTAATTTTTTTTTTCTCGTGCTGGTCAAGCCCCGACCAGAGGTTAGCTAGACCCCCGGACAACTCTTTCGGAGCTTGACCAGCACGTGGTATTGGTATTATTATCTCTACTTATTTATATGTTTCAAATTCACTTGTGAGTGTTTCAATGTTTTGTTTTGTATAATATTTACTTATTCTAAGCTAAATGTTAACAAATAAATGACTTAAATAATATGAAAACAAACAAATAAAAGCGGAACTCCACCTAATATATAGTGTATGTTACACTAAATAGGGATAATTGGCCATTAGTGATAACTTCTATGTATTAATCTTTTCTGGAAGCTTTTGACTGGCCATAAACGATCCTGTAGATCATAAATATACTTATAAATGAATACCTTCATGCATAATGTAACCTGACCAGACCTAACCTAACTTAACCTAATCTAGCCTCACCTAACCTAACGTAATCTAACGTAATCTAGCCTTCTTCTTCTTCTTCTTCTTCTTCTTCTTCTGCTGTCGCCAACATCAAAACCACACCCTAAGTTAACGAGTTGTATGACCCAGTTTCAATGAATAGTCCGAGAAGACCGAACAACTCGGCAACTGCACTGGCTAACCATTATTCCAGAATATGATCCGCAAATCGATTAACATCCAGGTTCCCATTTACTGGTAAATAGAAAGCCAAATGACGTAAAAAATAAAATGCTCATAGTTTCACTCTGTCCGGGAATCGAACAGCGGTTCACTCGCTAACAAGGCGAGCATGCTGACTATTACATTACAGGTTGCCAAAATCACGTTTAGTAAAAATTTTGTTATTTTTTTTCGTGCTGGTCAAGCCCCGACCAGAGGTTAGCTAGACCCCCGGACAACTCTTTTTTTGAGCTTGACCAGCACGTGGTATTGGTATTATTATCTCGACTTGATTATACGTTTCAAATTCACTTGTGAGTTTTTCAATGTTTTGTTTTGTATAATATTTACTTATTCTAAGCTAAATGTTAACAAATAAATGACTTAAATAATATGAAAACAAACAAATAAAAGCGGAACTCCACCTAATATTTACTGTATGTTACACTAAATAGGGATAATTGGCCATTAGTGATACCTTCTATGTATTAATCTCTTCTGGAAGCTTTTGACTGGCCATAAACGATCCCGTAGATCATAAATATACATATAAATGAATATCTTCATGCATAATGCAACCTGACCAGACCTAACCTAACTTAACCTAATCTAGCCTAACGTAACCTAGCCGTCTTCTTCTTCTTCTTCTTCTTCTTCTTCTTCTTCTTCTTCTTCTTCTTCTTCTTCTATTCTTCTTCTTCTTCTTCTTCTTCTTCTTCTATTCTTCTTCTTCTATTCTTCTTCTTCTTCTTCTTCTTCTGCTGCTGTCGCCAACATCACAACCACACCCTAAGTTAACGAGTTGTATGACCCAGTTTCAATGAATAGTCCGAAAAGACCGGACAACTCGGCAACTGCACTGGCTAACCATTATTCCAGAATAAGATCCGCAAATCGATTAACATCCAGGTTCCCATTTACTGGTAAATAGAAAGCCAAATGACGTAAAAAATAAAATGCTCATAGTTTCACTCTGTCGGGGAATCGAACAGGGGTCCACTCGCTTACAAGGCGAGCATGCTAACTATTACACCTCAGGTTGCCAAAATCACGTTTAGTAATTTTTTTTTTCTCGTGCTGGTCAAGCCCCGACCAGAGGTTAGCTAGACCCCCGGACAACTCTTTCGGAGCTTGACCAGCACGTGGTATTGGTATTATTATCTCGACATATTTATATGTTTCAAATTCACTTGTGAGTGTTTCAATGTTTTGTTTTGTATAATATTTACTTATTCTAAGCTAAATGTTAACAAATAAATGACTTAAATAATATGAAAACAAACAAATAAAAGCGGAACTCCACCTAATATATACTGTATGTTACACTAAATAGGGATAATTGGCCATTAGTGATAACTTCTATGTATTAATCGTTTCTGGAAGCTTTTGACTGGCCATAAACGATCATGTAGATCATAAATATACATATAAATGAATACCTTCATGCATAATGTAACCTGACCAGACCTAACCTAACTTAACCTAATCTAGCCTCACCTAACCTAACGTAATCTAACGTAATCTAGCCTTCTTCTTCTTCTTCTTCTTCTTCTTCTTCTGCTGTCGCCAACATCACAACCACACCCTAAGTTAACGAGTTGTATGACCCAGTTTCAATGAATAGTCCGAGAAGACCAGACAACTCGGCAACTGCACTGGCTAACCATTATTCCAGAATAAGATCCGCAAATCGATTAACATCCAGGTTCCCATTTACTGGTAAATAGAAAGCAAAATGACGTAAAAAAAAAATGCGCATAGTTTCACTCTGTCCGGGAATCGAAAAGCGGTCCACTCGCTTACAAGGCGACCATGCTGACTATTACACCACAGGTTGCCAAAATCACGTTTAGTAAAAATTTTTTTTTTTTTTTCGTGCTGGTCAAGCCCCGACCAGGGGTTAGCTAGACCCCCGGACAACTCTTTTTTTGAGATTGACCAGCACGTGGTATTGGTAATCTTATCTCGACTTGATTATATGTTTCAAATTCACTTGTGAGTTTTTCAATGTTTTGTTTTGTATAATATTTACTTATTCTAAGCTAAATGTTAACAAATAAATGACTTAAATAATATGAAAACAAACAAATAAAAGCGGAACTCCACCTAATATATACTGTATGTTAACTAAATAGGGATAATTGGCCATTTGTGATAACTTCTATGTATTAATCTTTTCTGGAAGCTTTTGACTGGCCATAAACGATCCCGTAGATCATAAATATACATATAAATGAATACCTTCATGCATAATGTAACCTGACCAGACCTAACCTAACTTAACCTAATCTAGCCTAACGTAACCTAACGTAATCTAGTCTTCTTCTTCTTCTTCTTCTGTCGCCAACATCACAACCACACCCTAAGTTAACGACTTGTATGACCCAGTTTCAATGAATAGTCCGAAAAGACCGGACAACTCGGCAACTGCACTGGCTTACCATTATTCCAGAATAAGATCCACAAATCGATTAACATCCAGGTTCCCATTTACTGGTAAATAGAAAGCCAAATGACGTAAAAAAAAAATGCTCATAGTTTCACTCTGTCCGGGAATCGAACAGCGGTCCACTCGCTTACAAGGCGAGCATGCTGACTATTACACCACAGGTTGCCAAAATCACGTTTAGTAAAATTTTTTTTTTTTTTTTCGTGCTGGTCAAGCCCCGACCAGAGGTTAGCTAGATCCCCGGACAACTCTTTTTTTGAGATTGACCAGCACGTGGTATTGGTATAATTATCTCGACTTGATTATATGTTTCAAATTCACTTGTGAGTTTTTCAATGTTTTGTTTTGTATAATATTTACTTATTCTAAGCTAAATGTTAACAAATAAATGACTTAAATAATATGAAAACAAACAAATAAAAGCGGAACTCCACCTAATATATACTGTATGTTACACTAAATAGGGATAATTGGCCATTAGTGATAACTTCTATGTATTAATCTCTTCTGGAAGCTTTTGACTGGCCATAAACGATCCCATAGATCATAAATATACATATAAATGAATACCTTCATGCATAATGTAACCTGACCAGACCTAACCTAACTTAACCTAATCTAGCCTAACGTAACCTAGCAGTCTTCTTCTTCTTCTTCTTCTTCTTCTTCTTCTTCTTCTTCTTCTTCTTCTTCTTCTTCTATTCTTCTTCTTCTATTCTTCTTCTTCTTCTTCTTCTTCTGCTTCTGTCGCCAACATCACAACCACACCCTAAGTTAACGAGTTGTATGACCCAGTTTCAATGAATAGTCCGAAAAGACCGGACAACTCGGCAACTGCACTGGCTAACCATTATTCCAGAATAAGATCCGCAAATCGATTAACATCCAGGTTCCCATTTACTGGTAAATAGAAAGCCAAATGACGTAAAAAAATAATGCTCATAGTTTCACTCCGTCCGGGAATCGAACAGGGGTCCACTCGCTTGCTAGGCGAGTATGCTGACTATTACACCACAGGTTGCCAAAATCACGTTTAGTAAAAATTTTTTTTTTTTTTCCGTGCTGGTCAAGCCCCGACCAGAGGTTAGCTAGACCCCCGGACAACTCTTTCGGAGCTTGACCAGCACGTGGTATTGGTAATATTATCTCGACTTGATTGTATGTTACAAATTCACTTGTGTGTTTTTCAATGTTTTGTTTTGTATAATATTTACTTATTCTAAGCTAAATGTTAACAAATAAATGACTTAAATAATACGAAAACAAACAAATAAAAGCGGAACTCCACCTAATATATGCTGTATGTTACACTAAATAGGGATAATTGGCCATTAGTGATAACTTCTATGTATTTGTCTTTTCTAGAAGCCTTTGACTGGCCATAAACGATCCTGTAGATCATAAATATACATATAAATGAATACCTTCATGCATAATGTAACCTGACCAGACCTAACCTAACTTAACCTAATCTAGCCTAACGTAACCTAGCCGTCTTCTTCTTCTTCTTCTTCTTCTTCTTCTTCTTCTTCTTCTTCTTCTTCTTCTTCTGTCGCCAACATCACAACCACACCCTAAGTTAACGAGTTGTATGACCCAGTTTCAATGAATAGTCCGAGAAGACTGGACAACTCGGCAACTGCACTGGCTAACCATTATTCCAGAATAAGATCCGCAAATCGATTAACATCCAGGTTCCCATTTACTGGTAAAT
>NW_024753430.1:92500-152190 GCF_018991925.1 Homarus americanus | reverse complement strand
TAGACACATGTATTGCTAACCCTGCACACCACCACACCTGCACACCACCACACCCCTGCAGAACACCACACCTGCACACCACCCACACCCCTGCACAACACCACACACCCTGCACACACCACACCCTGCACAACACCACACCCTTGCACACCACCACACCCTGCACAACACCACACCCTGAACAACACCACACCCTGCACACCACACCACACCCCTGCAGAACACCACACCCCTGCACACCACCACACCCTGCACACCACCACACCCTGCACACCACCACACCCATGCAGAACACCACACCTGCACAACACCACACCTGCACACCACCACACCTGCACACCACCACCCTGCAGAACACCACACCCTGCAGAACACCACACCCTGCACACCACCACACCCCTGCACAACAGCACACCACAGAACACCACACCTGCACACCACCACACCCCTGCACAACACCACACCCTGCACAACACCACACCCTGCACAACACCACACCCCTGCACAACACACCACACCCCTGCACAACACCACACCCCTGCACACCACCACACCCTGCACACCACACCACACCCCTGCACACACCACCACACCCTGCACAACACACCACACCCTCCACCAACACCACACCTGCACAACACCACCACACCCCTGCACAACACCACACCTCCACAACACCAAACCCTGCACACCACCACACCGTGCACAAAACCACACCACCACACCTCCACAACACCACACCTGCACAACACCACCCTGCACACCACACCACCACACACTACACCACACCTGCACACCACCACACCCCTGCACCACCACACCCCTGCACACCACCACACCCCTGCACACCACCACAACCCTGCACACCACCACACCCTGCACACCACCACACCCTGCACACCACCACAACCCCTGCACACCACCACACCCCCTGCACACCACCACACCCTGCAGAACACCACACCCCTGCACACCACCACACCCCTGCACAACACCACACCTGCACAACACCACACCCTGCACAACACCACACCCTGCACACACCACCACACCCTGCACAACACCACACCCTGAACAACACCACACCCTGCACACCACCACACCCCTGCAGAACACCACACCCCTGCACACCACCACACCCCTGCACACCACCACACCCTGCACACCACCACACCCATGCAGAACACCACACCCTGCACAACACCACACCCTGCACACCACCACACCCTGCACACCACCACACCCTGCAGAACACCACACCCCTGTGCACACCACACCCTGCACACCACCACACCCTGCACCAACAGCACACCATGCAGAACACCACACCCCTGCACACCACCACACCCCACACCACAACACCCCTGCACAACACCACACCCTGCACAACACCACACACCCTGCACAACACCACACCCCTGCACACCACACACCCCTGCACACCCACACCCCCTGCACACCACCACACCTGCACACCACCACACCTCCACACCACCACACCCTGCACAACACCACCACACCCTGCACAACACCACACCCTGCACAACACCACCCCCTGCACACCACACCACACCCTGCACAACACCACACCCTCTCCACAACACCACACCCTGCACAACACCACCACACCCTGCACAACACCACACCCTGCACACACCACACCTGCACAACACCACACCCCTGCACACCACCACACCCCTGCACACCACCACACCCTGCACACCACCACACCCCTGCACACCACCACACCCTGCACAACACCACACCCTCCACACACACCACACTCCACAACACCACCACACCCCTGCACAACACCACACCTCCACAACACCAAACCCTGCACACTACCACACCGTGCACAAACCACACCACCACACCCTCCACAACACCACACCCTGCACACCACCACACCCCTGCACACCACCACACACTGCACAACACCACACCTCCACAACACCACACCCTGCACACCACCACACCCCTGCACAACACCACACCCACCACACCCTCCACACCACACCTGCACACCACCACCACACACTGCACAACACCACACCCACAACACCACACCCTGCACACCACCACACCCCTGCACAACACCACACCACCACACCCCTCCACAACACCACACCCCTGCACACCACCACACCACACACTGCACACACCACACCCCTGCACACCACCACACCCCTGCACACCACACCACTCACACCCTCCACAACACCACACCTGCACACCACCACACCCTGCACAAACCACACTATACCATCCACTACACCACATCCTCCACTAATCACATACACCCACCACACCACCACATCCCCACCACACATCCTCCACCACACACATCTTCCACTACACCACATCCTCCACTACACCACCACATCCTCCACTACACCACCACATCCTCCACTCACACCACATCCTCCACACCTACCACATCCCTCCACCACACTACCACACATCCTCCACTCCACCACATCCCTCCACCACACCACCACATCCTCCACCACACCACCACATCCCTCCACCACACCACACTCCTCCACTCACACCACATCCTCCACCACACTACCACATCCCCTCAACTACACTACCATATCCTCCACTACACCACATCCTCCACTACACCACCACATCCTCCACTCACACCACCACATCTTCCACTACACCACATCTTCCACTACACCACATCCTCCACTACACCACCACATCCTCCCACTACACCACCACATCCTCCACCACACCACATCCTCCCACTCAACACTACCACATCCCTCCACTACACCACCACATCCCCCACTCACACCACCACATCCTCCACTACACACCACATCCTCCACTACACCACATCCTCCACCACACCACCACATCCTCCACCACACCACACCCTCTCCACTACACCACATCCCTCCACCACACCACCACATCCCTCCACCTCACACCACCACATCCTCCACACACACCACACCTTCCACTACACCACATCCTCCACTCACACCACCACATCCTCCACTACACCACCACATCCTCCACCACACCACACCCTCCACCACACTACCACATCCTCCACTACACCACCACATCCTCCACTGCACCACATCCTCCACTACACCACCACATCCCCACTACACCACCACATCCTCCACTACACCACATCCCTCCACTACACTTCCACATCCTCCACCACACTTCCACATCCTCCACTCACACCACCACATCCTCCACTCACACCATCACATCCTCCACTACACCACATCACACATCCTCCACCACACCACATCCTCCACCACACCACACACATCCTCCACTCACACCACATCCTCCACTACACACCACATCCCTCCACCTAGACCACATCCTCCACTACACACCACATCCTCCACTACACCACCACACATCCCTCCACCACACTACCACATCCTCCACTACACACCACCACATCCTCCACTCACACTACCACATCCCTCCACTACACCACCACATCCTCCACTCACACCACATCCCTCCACCACACCACCACATCCTCCACCACACCACATCCCTCCACTCACACTACCCACATCCTCCACCACACCACATCCTCCACTACACTACCACATCCTCCACTACACTCCACACATCTCCACCACACACCACATCCTCCACTACCCACCACATCCCCACTCCACCACCACATCCTCCCACTCACACCACATCCTCCACTCACACCACCACATCTCCACCACACCACCACATCCTCCACCACACCACATCCTCCACTCACACCACATCCTCCACCACACCACACATCCCTCCACCACACTACCACATCCCCTCCACACCTCACATCCTCCACTCACACCACCACATCCTCCACTCCACTACCACATCCTCCACTCACACTACCACATCCTCCACTCACACTACCACACCCTCCACCACACCACATCCTCCACCACACCATCCTCCACCACACCACCACATCCCTCCACTACACCACCACATCCTCCACTCACCCCACATCCCCACTACACTACCACATCCTCCACTACACCACATCCTCCACCACACCACCACATCCTCCTCCACCACACCACTCACATCCTCCACCACACCACCACATCCTCCACACACACTCCACCACATCCTCCACTCACACCACATCCCTCCACCACACCACCACATCCTCCACCTCACACCACCACATCCTCCACACACCACATCCTCCACCACACTACCACATCCTCCACTCACACCACATCCCTCCACTACACCACATCCTCCACTACACCACATCCTCCACTACACCACATCCTCCACTACACCACATCCCTCCACCACACCACACACACACCTCCACTCACACACCACACATCCTCCACTCACACCACCACATCCTCCACTACACCACATCCTCCACACACCACATCCTCCACACCACACATCCTCCACTCACACCACTCACATCTTCCACTACACTCACCACATCCTCCACTCACACCACATCCTCCACCACACCCACCACATCCTCCACCACACCACACACATCCTCCACCACACTACCACATCCTCCACTCACACCACATCCTCCACTCACACTACCACATCCTCCACTCACACCACCACATCCTCCACTCACACCACACTCCACTCACACCACCACATCTCCACTCACACTACACACATCCTCCACTACACTACCACATCCTCCACCACACACCACATCCTCCACTACACCACACCCTCCACCACACCACCACATCCTCCACCACACCACACTCTCCACTCACACCACATCCCACTCACACCACCACATCCTCCACTTCCACCACCACATCCCCTCCACTACACCACATCCTCCACCACACCACCACATCCCCACCACACCACCACATCCTCCACTACACCACCACATCCTCCACCACACCCCACCACATCCTCCACCACACCACCACATCCTCCACTCACACCACATCCCTCCACTCACACTACCACATCCTCCACTCACACCACCACATCCTCCACTACACCACATCCTCCACTACACCACCACATCCTCCACTCACACCACCACATCCTCCACTACACCACATCCTCCACTACACTACCACATCCTCCACCACACCACATCCTCCACTACACCACCACATCCTCCACTACACCACACCACATCCTCCACTCACACCACATCCCCACTACACCACCACATCCCCTCCACCACACCCACATCCTCCACTACACCACCACATCCTCCACTACACCACCACATCCCCACTACACCACACATCCTCCACCACACCACCACACTCCACCACACCACCACATCCTCCACTCACACCACATCCTCCACTCACACCACCACATCCTCCACTCACACCACATCCTCCTCCACTACACCACCACATCCTCCACACACACCACATCCTCCACCACACCACACACACTCCTCCACTACACCACACACACTCCACTCCACCACACACCCCTCCTCCACTCACACCACACACACCTCCACACACCACACATCCTCCTCCACACACCACACACACACTCCCTCCACTCACACCACACACCCTCCACTGCACCACACACCTCCTCCACCACACCTCACACCCTCCACTACACCACACATCCTCCCTCCACTGCATCACACACCCTCCAACACACACCACACACACCCTCCACTACACCACACACACCTCCACCACACCACACACACACACCCTCCACCACACCACACACACTCTCCACACCCACATCCATCCCTCCACTACACCACACACACATCCTCCCTCCACACACACACACCCTCCACCATACACCACACACACCTCCAATCACACCCACACACCCTCCACTAATTGCAAACCCTCTACTACACCACCACACCCCCACCACACCTCACACTTCCCCCCACTCACACCATACTCTCCCTCTACTCCACACCACACACATCCCTCCACCACTACACCCCACACACCCCTCCTCACTACACACACACCCTCCTCCATCACAACCATACATCCTCCTCCATTACACCACACACACCCTCCACTACACCATACACCTCCACCACTACTACGCCACACTCTCTCCACACACGACACACATCTCTCCACAATCCACACATCCTCCACCACACCACACCCTCCCCCACCATCACCACACACCCTCCCCCACTACACCACACACCCTCCACTACACCACACTCTCCCCCCACCACACCACACACACACACCCCTCCACCACCCACCACACCTTCCCACCTCCCCACACACCACACACCACCACACTAGACACACCATCTCCACAACCCACACACCTCCACCACCACACACACACCCCCACCACACCCACACCCTCCCCCACACCACACATCCCACCACTACACAACACATCCTTCACACCACACCTCCACACCACACACCTTCCTCCACTACACCCACACACCTCCACTACACCACACACCCTCCACCACTACACCACACACACTTCCACACACACACCTCCAACCACACACACTCCCTCCACCACACGACACACACACTCCCTCCACAACCACACACACCTCCACTACACACCACACACCCTCCCCACTAACACCACAACACACCTCCGACACTACACCCACACCCTCCACCACCACACACACACTCCTCCACCATACACGACACACATTCTCCACAACCACACACACCCTCCACTCACACCACACACCTCCCCCACACACCACACACTCCTCCGACACCACACCACACACCTCCACCACACACCCTCCCCACTCACCACCACACACCTCCACCACACCACACACCTCCCCACTACACCACACACACCTCCACCACTCAACACGACACACATTCCTCCAAATCCACAAACACCCCTACCATACCCACACACACCCTCCACTACACCACACAACATCCTCCACTACACCACACACCATCCTCCCACTACACCACACACACATCCCCCACCACACCCACACACACACTCCCTCCACTACACCACACACCTCCCACTACACCACACACTCTCCACCACAACACCACACACACACTCCCACACACACACCCTCCTCCACTCACACCATCACATCTCCACCACCACACCACACACACTCCACACCACACACCCTCCTCCACTTCACACACACACCCCACCACACCCCACACACACCTCCACCACCACACCACATCCCCACCACCACACCACACACACCTCCACTACACCACACACACTCTGCCATCACCACACCTCCCTCCACCACACCACACATCCTCCACCACTTCCAACACACACACCCCCCACACACCACACACACCCTCCTCCACTCACACCACACACCCTTCCCTCCACATGCACCACACACCTCCACCCACCACACACACACCTGTCCACCACACCCCACACACACCCTCCACCACACCACACACACCCTCCACCACACCACACACACCTCCTCCACCTCACACCACACACCCACCACACCACACACACCCTCCCCACTTGCACCCACACACTGTCCACACACACACACACCCTCCACCACACACCACACACCCTCCTCCCCACTACACCACACACCCAGCAGTACACCACACATCCTCATTCCACAGCACCACACACCTCCTCCTCTCCACCACACACACCCACACACCACTCCTCCCCTCACATACTCATCCTCCACCACTCATTCAACACACACCTCCACCACACAGCACACACTCCCCACCACACACCACACACACCTCCTCCACCTGGCACCACACACACACCCTCCACACACACCACACACCCTCCTCCACACACCACACACACCTCCACCACACCACACACACTCCTCCACCACACACCACACCACACACACCTCCACCACACCACACACACCCTCCACACACCACACACCCTCCACCACACACCCACACACACCTCCACTCACACCCACACACACCTCCTCCACCTACACCCACACACACCTCCACACCACACACACCTCCACACACACCCTCCCCACCACACCACACACACACCTCCACTACACACCTCCACCACCACACACACATTCTCCACACACCACACACACTTCCACTACACCACACACACCCTCCACCACACCACACATACCCTCCCACACACCACACTTCCTCCTCCACTACACCCACACTCTCCTCCACTCACACCACACACTCTCCTCCACCACACACACCCTCCACCACACCACACACACACCCTCCACCACACCCACACCCTCCACTCACACCACACACACCCTACCACACCACACCACCACACACACCCTCCACACCCACACACACCTCCACCACACCACACACATTCCACCCACACACACCACACCACACACCTCCACTACACCACACTTCCACAACATCACCACACCCACACACCTCCCACGCAACCACAAACCCACCCCACACACCACACCTCCTCCACTCACACAAACACCTCCACCACACCCACACACCCCTCCACCACACCACACATCCCTCCACCACACACCTCCACCACACACCACACACATCTCCCCACCACACCACACACACCCTCCTCCCCACATCCCACACACTCCCTCCATCACACACCACACACACCTCCCCACTACACCACACTCCTCCACACCTGCACACATCCTCCTCCACACACACACCCTCCACTACACCACACACCCTCCTCCACACCACACACCCTCCCTCCACCACACCACACTCCTCCACTACACACACACACACCTCCTCACCAGCACCACACTTCCTCCCACACCACACACTCCCCACACACCCCTCCCCACACCTCCCACACCCACACCCTCTCCACCACACACCACACACCTCCACCACACCTCCTCCACACACACACCCTCCACCAATACCCCACACACACCTCCTGCTACACTACACACACTCCCACTACACACACCCTCCCCCACTACACCACACACACACCTCCCACTACACCACACACCCCTCCTCCACTAAGCACCACACCCCACCACCACACACTCCCCAAAACACAACCTCCTCCACAAAACATCCCCACCACCACACCACACACCTCCCACACCCCTCCTCCACTCATCACACCTCCCACTACACCACACACACCTCCCCACACCCACACACACTCTCCCACCACCACACCACACACCTCTCACCACAACACACACCCTCCTCCACTCCCACACACACACACCCTCCCCACTCCACACCACACCTCCACATCACACACCTCCCACACACCCTCCCCACTACACCACACACCCTCCTCCACAACACACACACATCCTCCCCTCACCACACACACCCTCCTCCACTTCACCACACACCTCCACCACACCCACACACCCTCCTCCCACCAAATCCACACACCACACACACACACATACTCACACACACCTCCACTACCCACACACCTTCCCTTGCTAACACACACACTCCTCCACTTACCACACAACACTCCTCCACTACACACCCACACCCCTCCTACACCCCACACCCCCCCCCCCTCCACCCCACACACACTTCTCCACTTACACCACACACCCTCCCACACACACACCTCCTCCACACCCACACACACCTCTCCACCACACACACACTTCTCCACCACACCCTCCACTACACCACACACCTCTCCACCACACACACACTCCTCCACTACACCACACACACACACCACACACACCTCCACTACACCACAAATTCCTCCCACACACCACACACATCCTCCTCCACTATACACCACACATCCTCCCCCACTACAAACACTTCACCACTACACTACACATCCTTCACCAATTACACCACACATCCTCCTCCATTACACCACTACATCCTTCACCACTGCATTCTTCACCACTACACCACTACATCCTTCACCACTGCATCCTTCACCACTACATCCTTCACTACTACACCACAACATCCTTCACCACTAAACCAATACATTCTTCACTTACCACAACACTACATCCTTCATCACTACACCACACAACCTTCACCACTACACCACACATCTTTCTCACTTCACCACACTTCCTTCACTCCTTCATCCTAACACCAAGATCCTTCACCAGTGCATGATGTCAGGCACGGTACTTAACCTCCCTCCTATGAATTTATCTGTTCCATTCCGTGTCTGAATAAGACACGGGGGACATTTGGTCACGGCTCCAGCGGTCCCCGGCAGCTAACACGACACTTCATCTCCGCCTCAATGGATTCCTTCACTCCTAAAATTGATTTACGTCACACGGTCCTTGACATGGATTTACGTCACGGTTCTTGAACCCGAGATACGGATTTACGTCACGCGGTTCTTGGCCCAAATTACATGAAGTCTTCTATTTTATCCTTGTTTTATTATCTATGGCTATTTTTGTTAATGGTGTTCATTTCTTCTGATAATCTATGTTAAGTATATATTTAATGAGGACAAGCGTTGATTATCTACGGTCATTATAACCCAAGTTTTAATTACTTTTCATTTTGTGTCACTGTGTTAATGATCTTTGTTTTGTGTCGTCTCGGATCATTTTCATGGAAATACTCTGTCTCTTTTCACTGTTCCCCCACTGGGAAAAAAATTATAATGATAAATTAAATATCCAGACCTGACGTGATTCAGTTATGATTTTTATTTTAACAACTTAGGAATCATTTGTTTCTATAAATGCAGCCAATTTTTCTTTCCTACATAAAATAAATTCCTGAAAAGAGCTATTTTAAAATCGCAATCCAGGAAAAAATTATTTTTCTTGGTATTTTATTTACATATACAGTGAAACCTCCATACTTCTCTCTCCCTTTCTTACCTTTAGAGAGATGGTTTCACTTCCAATGAATCCTCGATATAACGGACTTTCATCTCTAAATAATTCGTTAAATGGAAGTTTCACATCTAACAGACCTTCTATATAACGGAATTTTCTTCTCCACATAGTCCGGTAAATAGAAGTTTCACTGTAGTTATTTACTCACGTTTGGTATTGAATTATGTGTGTCATTCCTTGTGTCAAATACACCATCTGTATCTGTGTCAGTTTTATTTATATCTGTGAAGCTGAAGGTGTGAGGGAGGAGTGTTGGTGACGTGTTGGCTGAGTGAGACAGGTCCAGGGAGGCGAGAAATGGTCCCGCTACTCTCTCTCTCTCTCTCTCTCTCTCTCTCTCTCTCTCTCCGTCCATCCGTCCATCCGTCCATCCGTCAACAGTAACTCCGGGGCGAAAATGATAACAGTATATAGCTCAAGTGATTCTCTGTAACTTAGCAGTGATTTTGTGTAACTCAGCAGTGACTGTGTGTAACTCAGTAGTGATTAGTAACTCAGCAGTAACCTGACCCGCCCCATCGATGCGGATAATTCAACTGCGTGGGTATGAGGATCTACCATACCGCTCACGACTTACCACTTGAGGGAGGGAGGGATGGAGGGGGAGGGAGGGGGATGGAAGGGAGGAGGGAGGATGGAAGGTGGGATGGAGGAGAAGGAAAATGAAATAGAAAGAGGCAGAAGGAAGAGGAGGATGGGAGAGAGATGTAGAGGAATGGAGAGGATGAAGCGAGTTGAGGCTCTCGAGGGAGGAAGTGAGGTTTTGGAAAAGGGAGGGAAAGGGTAAAGTAAAAGAGGGAGGGAAAGTGGGGATACAGAAGGAGAAAATGTAAAAGGGAAGGGAACGTAGAGGGGCAGAGGGTCAAGAATAGAGTAGAAGACGGAGGTAGAGAGAGGAAAGAACAAGATGAAACGAGAGAGACAGAAATAAAATAAAAGAAATAGTAAAAGGCGAAACATAGAAGCAGAAGAAAAAGAGAAAACAAAGATACATGAGAGAGAGAGAGAGAGAGAGAGAGAGAGAGAGAGAGAGAGAGAGAGAGAGAGAGGAAAGACACAAACAGATGGACAGATAAACAAAACAAAAACAAGAGATAAAGAAAGAAACATCATTTAAACTTGTGAAAACCTTGAAATACAAAGCAAAAATATTCCCACGCATTAATTTAAACTTTACGTGCAAGACTCGACTGTAAATCACATCTTAGACTTCAATTTGCTTTCATGTGTAGAATAGTTACACATATGTCTCTGAATGTTGGGAAAAGAATGTGTATATATGTCAGTTTTCAGATGGGGGGGGAAGATGGGGTGTTATTTTGATATTCTTCCAATCTATTTACCTCCCCATATATCCTTAACTCCCCATTTCCTTTCCTCCCCATTTATCTCCTCTTAATTATCCATCCGCACCATTTATTTTATCTTTACTTTACCACCTCCACAACTTCCCCTGATTTACCCCGTCCCCTAACCTCCCCACACCCTAACCTCCCCACACCCTAACCTCCCCACCTACTCATCTCTTCACCTCCTATTCTCTTATTCTTTCCATTACTCCTTTACCATTCATCATATTTCCTTCTTTTCCTGCTGTTCCTCCTCTTCCTCCTCCCCTTCCCCTCTCGTTATCACTCATAATTTTCCTCACTCTGTAAAGCCACAATGATTGAGCCTTACAGCAAAATAGTCGTCATTAAAGTAATTAACGGTTAATTAAGGTCGAGTAATTAAGGAAGAAGGACTCGTTAACAGGATGCATCTCTCTTAACTCCTTTCATTTCTTTCGTTATTTGCGAGAATAAAGACAGTTGATAAGTATTTGTGTGATTATGTGACAAGAATGGGTCATCAGGGGGCCATAGTCTGTTCGTTTACATGCAACAGCTGATTCCGTGTTAGTAGAATGTTTATGTTTACGTCAACAGCTATTGCTAAGGTAATAGTGTATTTACATATAACAGCTATTGCCAAGGGAGTGTTTATGTTTACAGGTAACAGCTGGTACCAAAGGAGGTGTTTCAGAGTGTTTATGGGAAGACAGAACAAACCTTCCCAGATAACTTAATAACAAAAACACGGATCATCTGAAGAATAACCCCAGTTTATTTTACTTTAAGATTAACTACCCTATAGCTAACCTCACCTAATTTAACGTTACCAAACCTAAACTAGCCCAAACAAATCAAACCAACTATAATCTAACCTAACCAAAACTATCAGGTGAAATAAACTGAAGGAGAGGAGGAACATATTGTGACCTAAAAAAATAAAAAATCAAGTATTAGTTTCCTAAGTGATTTCAGGTTCTTAATGTAGAAAATATTTGATGATCCGTCGAAAAAAAACTATATTTTTTTAACAAGAATTCTACAAGTAGTAATTAATTAGTTATCCGGGGACAGGAGTGTGGCGATCGAGATATACAGCGCTTGCCTCCTGTTCCATGGGTCGTTGGTTCGATCCTCGAGCACTCCCAGTTTACCCAGCTGTAAATGGGTACCTAAGTTTACAATATGGGGAAATAAAGGCGGTCGAGTGCAGTACTGTGGCCATGCTACCTCCTTGTGTACCGAAGGCTTAGTATACTGTGTGATGCCTACGGGACTCACTTTCACTTTCATATGTGGGGACAAGTATTGGCCAATCAGCTGACACAAACTAAAGACGACATCTAATCAGACGAGAGTATGCCTTACAAATTTCAAATAATCAGCTGATATGAACCTAATCTATACATTTTACCAATTTTTTTACGATGTATATTCAAATCTGTAATGATCAGACTACACTAATGTCAAGGCCGACATTACACAACATTACCACAACATACCCCCCCTCCTCCTCCTCCTCCTCCATCTGCTAAGCTCTCAGATAACATCAGTAAACCTTGTTTGAATTGTTAAATTCAACAAAATTAATTCAGATTTCACCAGGGGCTGTCAGACTAATCCTCCTGATAGTACAGAGTATTGTAGCGATTGTATTGTTTTCACCAACAGGGTAATTACTGTCGTGTGTGTGTGTGTGTGTGTGTGTGTGTGTGTGCGTGCGTGCGTGTGCGTGTGTGTGTGTGTGTGTGACATATAAAAGGGTCACATAAAACAGCATTTTTTCAGTCCATAAAAGTAAAACTGTTCGCCAGCACGAGCGATGAAAACACATTCTCCTTTATAAATATTTAACGAGCTAATATTTGTATTTATTTCATTTCATATTTCTTAGTTTACAGTTTCTTAAAATCTATAGCAGTTCAACTTGATTATGAAAGGTTGTTCATATGTTAGTGGGTGAAATTTACTCAATATTGGTATTATTATTATTATTATTATTATTATTATTATTATTATTATTATTATTATTATTATTATTATTATTATTTGTTGTTGTAGCTGTTGTTGATATTGTTGTTGTTGTTATTAATGTTGTTGTTTTTGTTATTGTCGTTGTTATTATTTCAGTGTTATCATTAATATTCCAGTTATCTTCACCACCTCTATCAACTTCAAAACAAAAAGCACTTTCGCTACCAACATTAATACCATTACCACTATCAGCACTACCATTATTGTAACCACCATCACCAACACCACCACTATCACCACCACCACCACCACCATCACCACCACCACTGTTGCTACCTTTAATACCACCACCACCATCAAGACAATCACCACCAACACTGCTACCACTACCACCATCACCACGGTCATGACTACCACAACCACCACCATCACCACGGTCATGACTACCACAACAACCACCATCACCACGGTCATGACTACCACAACCACTCACTCATCACCACATACGGTATTGCGACTACTTACAACAACCACCATCACCACGGTCATGACTACCACAACAACCACCATCACCACGGTCATGACTACCACAACCACCACCATCACCACGGTCATGACTACCACAACCCACCACCATCACCATCACCACAATCACTACCACCATCATCCTAACTACCACCACCATCACCACCACTTCCTAGCCCCACCATCCTCCCCTCTTCACCAGTCTCCATCAACATGTGCTCATTTTTTTAAAAGTATTTCTATACAACAATTTTACACAGTAACTCTTCACTATACGAGGAAAGGATACCAGAGGCTGAGTGGATTGCCGTACTCGCCTCCTATCCTAATATAAGGGTCCCTGGTTCGAACCTTGGGGCATTCACAGTCCACCCAGCAGTAAAGAGTTACCTGACTTTACAGTTTAGGAAGGTAAAGCCGGATGAGAGAACTGCCTCCACAACATGAAGACCAGAGAATGTTTAAACCATTTTAGTAATCAAGATATTAAATCTTTTGCCAAATAAATATTTTTTTTTTCTTTCAAATTAGTTTTAATTTGAAAGTCTGACACGAGATATCAATTTCAAATTCTCTCTCTCTCTCTCTCTCTCTCTCTCTCTCTCTCTCGCACCGTTTATATTTTCCATTTTTAGAGAAGATGACAAATCGGATAAAGTTGAGAGATTTAATAAGAGTACGATAGAAAAGGAAAAAGAAAAATGAGAGAGAGAGAGAGAGAGAGAGAGAGAGAGAGAGATTAAACAGTGCGATAAAGTGAACGATGGAAATGGAATAAAGACATACGATGGGGGGGAAAATAGAGTAAGAGAGTGAGAGAGAGAATGTGAGAGAGAGAGAGAGAGAGAGAGAGAGAGAGAGAGAGAGAGAGAGAGAAGGGTGTATGTGAAAGTGAGAGTTAGAGACAATATTAAAACTCCCTCAAACAATGTAAACAACTTTCTTCTCTTCCCCTCACTTCCCCTCTCCTCTGTTCTTTTATTCCCACGAGAGCTTCCCTTCTCTCACTCCCCTCTCCCCTCTCACTACTCTCCCCTCTCACTCTCTCACCTACAGGTATTTACTCGCTACCCCAGTCTCTTTTTGTAAATTGCTCTCTCTCTCTCTCTCTCTCAGCACTCCTCCAACACTCTCCCACTCCCTTCCCTCCCTCCCTTCCTCTCCCTCACCCCCAACTCCCACTCACGCACCCTCACTCAACTCTCTCCCACTCCCTTCCTCTCTCACCCTCATCCCAACCTCCCCCTGACGCTCGCTGTATACAACATGAACAACACCTCCCGAGCTATCAGTGGAAAAACATTGACAAGATCCCTCTTGGCTCTCACCCCTAACGCTAACCTAACCTAACCTAGCGAAAAATATTACAAGAAAGTAATTAGAAAACAATTATATATATATATATATATATATATATATATATATATATATATATATATATATATATATATATATATATATATATATATATATATATATATATATATGTGTGTGTGTGTGTGTGTGTGTGTGTATATTGTCTCAAATATTACAATAAATCCAGGGTTAATTAAAAAAAACTAGTTAACTTAAGATAAAATTAAAGACACGTAACATTACATATACTTATTTGTAAATCTTTCTATTGACATTAATCAATAACTGATTCTCAAAATTATTACTGTCCAATTAGGATCGTTCAGGCCTAAATATAAGCCCAGATGACCTACAGAAAGAGAATAAGTTCAGTCGTTCTTCTTACAATCCATCGCAGGGATAGTGAACGGGGTGAAAATATATCCATCCAACATTCTGATCACTTTCTTTCATATCCACACAAGTATCGTCGACGTGGACTTATGGTCCGCAGACACAATGTTGTCTCTGCTTGCATTAGGTTAGTATACAGACCTATCTGGTATGTATCTGAGGCGGGGGAGGACCCACACCTCTCTTCCTGTAAACTCTGTAACCGTAGGTAGTATCTGCCTACCTACTGACCGACCGACCGACCTGCCTACCTACCTCCACCAACTCTCTCTCTCTATATATATATATATATATATATATATATATATATATACATACAATCAACACCTCAACCCGCCAGGATTCGAACCCACGGCCCACGAGCCCATGACTGTGACCGGGGAACGCTAACCGGTGGACCACCAGGATACAAAAGCAGTCCTAGACTTTGTTGTATTTCACACAAAGCCTGTTCAACGAGCTTAAGGCGCCATGAACCTCTAATGGGGACTACCCGTCTCACGTAGGTGGTCAGAGTAACGTTTTACCAAATCACAGTCATGGGGCTCGTGGGCGTCTGAATCCTGGCTGAGGTGTTGATTGTATGTAGAAGTCCGTGTGCTTTATTGGGCTTATGAAATATATATATATATATATATATATATATATATATATATATATATATATATATATATATATATATATATATATATATATATATATATATATTTCATGTAGATCTCACAATGAAAATGTGGATAGATAATTCTTGAAAAGTAACTCTTTTAGCTTTCGTTCTTATTCAAGACATCTCAGAGGCCTCTAAGATGTCTGGAATAAGACGGTGCTAAGGTGCCCCATTGTTTTCCTGTGTGATTTTATCATATATATATATATATATATATATATATATATATATATATATATATATATATATATATATATATATATATATATATATACACACATATACACATCACCACCAACCATACCCCTGCCATCACCCACACACCCTCCCCTTTACCTCCTAAGTGACAACTATTTATCACAAGTGACTTTTAAATTCCTTTACACATATTCCAAAGGGTAATTAACTCTCACCAGACACACACACAATAACTCTCTATCGATCGCTGTGTCGATAAATGAGACATATAACAATATCTTCATCTAGGTGATATCATAAGCCGATATTAATGAGGTTATCGGAGAGGAGGGTCGATTAGGGTGCCAAGGTGAAGGTGTTAGTAGGTGCTGGTGGTTTATGTTATCGGGAAATGTGTTGTTGTTATTAGTGTTATGTGTTGGAGCTTTGTGGGTAATTGTTTAGATAATGGTCTTGAACTGTTTTTATGTGTGTGTGTGTGTGTGTGTGTGTGTGTGTGTGTGTGTGTGTGTGTGTGTAGGCGACCTGTGGTGTAATGGTCAGCATACTCGCCTCGCAAACGAGCGGACCCGGGTTCGATCCCCGGGTACTGTGACACTATGGGTAGGTTTCTTTACGCCATTTGCCTCTGTCTACCCAGCATTAATTGGAAACCTGGATGTTAATCGGTTTGCGGATCGTATTCCGGGGTAATGGTTAGCCAGTGCAGTTGGCGAGTTGTCCGGTCTTCTCGGACTATTCCTTGACACTGGGTCATGCAACTCGTTAACTTAAGGGTGTGGTTGTTGTGTTGTCGACAGCTTCTACACCTTTAACAAATTCACGCCTAGGTGGCCCTAGGGCCAGCCATCCTCGTTACACGAGGGGAAACCATTATGGATGTGTGTGTGTGTGTGTGCGTGTGCGCGTGTGCTTTTAAGTGCGTATATATACCTACAAATATGCAAATGTGCTCTAACCACACACACACACACACACACATACCCCATAAATCCCCACACACACCACACACACCCACAACACACCCCACCCCACACACCCCCCCCCACACACACACCCACACCCACAAAGCACCCCATCATCCCCCACACACACAGCCTCCAGAAGCACTATTGTGCCAACTCTGAACCTCTAATAATAAACTGTTAACAGACAAAACGCACTATTGGCAGGAAATTACTTTAACTCTCCTGGCTGTCAGACCTCGTAAAGGCCCGCTGGAGACTCTCTCAACTTTAGTCAATTTAGTGGATCGCCTGAGAATTGCACCTCAAGCTTATTTCACCTGAGGATGGACTCCCCTAACGTGACCTATTCTGAAGCTAACCTGACCATCTCTAACGTTAACCTAACCTAACCTAACCTAACCTAACCTAAAATAACCTAACCTACCCTAAAGCGAACCTAACCTACCGTAATGCTCACGTAACCTACCTTAACGCTAACGTAACCTACCCTAACGTTAACCTAACCTGACCTCACTTGACCAAACCTACATAAACGCTAACTTAACCTATCCTAACGCTAACTTAACCTATCCTAACGCTACCTAAACCTACCCTAACGTTAACCTAACCTAAGCTGACCTGACCTGACCTGACCTTACCTGACCTGATCTATTGTTAACCTAGCCTGACCATACTTAACTTACTCTAATCTAACCAAAGCCATAGAGCGGTTAACCTTCACGTGAAATAAGCTGGGGTGTCTCATCCTCATGTAATACACTTTAGTCCAGAGATAGGGAACAAGTCTTAGCTAAGTCGTGCACTTTTTGACTAGAATCATACTTTGTACACTGATACTAGGACCCATGAAGGTCATTTTAAAGATTGGGGGCGATATGTATCTGCCTGCTGGTGGCTGTGGTGGGCATTTTCAAAATGGCCGCAACATCACATTAAAATACACGAGATCTCAGCTGGGGGACCGGTGGTAGAAGCGGTGCCGTTCTTGCCTCGCAAGCGAGATGTAACGGGTTCGATTCCCGGGCCGGTGGAAGTTGTTTGGACTTAGGAACCTAGCCCCCATTAGTCCCTGTTCACCTAGCAGTAAAGTAGGTACCTGTTGTAAGTCGAAAGTTGCGAATTCGTATTCAGGGACAAGATGTTGGAGCTTCCAATAACTTGATGACATAAAACCACTGACTCTTCAGGCTTTTACGCCCTTGACTCTTCAGGCTTCTACGCCCTTAACTCATGAGACATAAAGGCAAGCATGAACTCCGCATGCTTCCCTGTTGGGCGCTGTAAACGCTTCTGCGCTTCACCTTACACAAGGATGTAGGGGAGTGCCAAATAAAAAAAAAAATAAATAAATAAATAAATAAATATCTCCGCTTCTGTTGTCGTTTGACCTTTGATTTTTGTGGCTTTACCCATGTTTTCAGACCCAAGGAATTTAAAAGTAATTTTGATATTGCTGTAAGTTGCGTCATTTATTCTGAAATTTAAGTTGGCAGATAAAATATAGAGACTTTTAATGAATACATAAATAAAACCGAAAGAGTTGTTACGAATTTACAGGACAAGTAATGATTATTTTTTATTTTGAAATAAATCAATAAATTGGTAAATCTTAAATGGCAACAGAGAGAATGAACTAAAACACACAAACCTGAGCACACGTTGTATACCTGTATACTTTGGTACATCAAAAGGATATCACGTACATACATATACCGTAGCATTACTACCAAGTGTAAAATGCAATTTAATTTTCATGTAGTTATTACGTATAGCCCTTTACTATTCTCATGGTGGCACATACAACTTAGAGTAATACTGGTATTTTCAGAACTGACATTAGACACGTTTTAGTGACCTTAACACCTTAAAAAATAACTACCAAAATCTAAAGTTACACTGAAGTTATTATTGCAACACAGTAAGCATGTTATGTTATAAATTCAAATCACAACATACTGTAATAAGGCGGAATGTATTAACATTAAAGTTATGGTACATCAGTGACATAATAGGACCAATATCACGTGGTGTCACAATAATCATATTGATATATATATGTAGGTTCATAGTTTTAAAATGTCTAAGAGCAAAATAAATAGCAATTAATAGTCATATATCCAGAATCGCATGATATACAGTACATCATGTACTACATCAACAAAAAATGTTTACTCATCGTAGTGGACTACCACAATTGTGTTTATCTGTTGACTAAAGTTTAGTAGCATGATATTCTGCCCATGATAACTGGAAATCACTGTCCTCTGGAGTCTTCAGTACATCATGGACATGTTGGCACCCAATTAGCTCTTCTTGCAAGGATTCCCCACCAGTAGGACCTGCTGAATGAAGCAGGTCAGGTACTTTTGGGTTTGGAAGATCTCTATTTGTAGCAGTAACTGCAGGTACAACAACGTAAGCATCCGGTAATTGAGAGACCTTTTTGATAGTATGATTAAATGGTTCACGAAAGTGTTCTGTGCTGGCAAGCTGAGTAACTGGATGTTGAAATAAGGATATTCCAGTCCCGTGGAGTGAACTCTGCGCTGTGGTGGACGATGGGTCATGGTCAATATTATCCACAGCGGATGTGAAGGAGGACACACTGCACGAACCTTCTCAAAATGGTTGATGGCTGCTTTGCCAAGATCCGCAGATAGACCAAAAACACGGTCATTGATAAAGGTAATCCTAATCTGTACAATATATCTACCAAGTCCTTTGATCTGGTTTTGGAATGTGCAGCAGGTGTGAGGAAGAGTGGCAGTGGAGCTTCATGTTGTTCTCTGTGCCTTGACTCTGAAGTAACTTTTCGACGTTGCACACAGTTATACACCAGCTACTGTAATAGTGATAGTCCAGCGTGTAAAATACAGTTTGCCTTATCTTTGATGTTTGTTCCATACAATATCATTGTCACTTGTGGCAAGAGTAAGCAAGGCACAGACTTTTCCTGGCAATAATTTGGGAATGATCCACCGAACAAAGCACATTTATTTGCTAGTGTTTCTCTACGCACAGTATTTACTGCCTTTGACAGAATAACAGTCATCCTCTTGATAAGGCAGTTTGACAGGTCTGTTTGAGTGAACTACCTATGCTGTTGTTACTGACTAGAAGCACACCACATCCTTCAGGATGAGCTTGAAGCTGGGGAAAGTAACTGAGTATTTTATCCTTGAATCTGGTTGACTGCAAGATGGGTTTTTCATCCCCAAGTTGTTATATTCTATTTGTGTAGAGTCGTTTAAGTGCGGACAACTATAACACGGGGTTTACTGCAAATGCTGTAATTGATGCACCAGAAATTGTGTCTGTGTCCCCTTTGTGTGTCCTAGACCTGTCACGATTATAGAGAGATCTCAAACACTGGGCAGGGTATTTGGCTACTATTGATATCATATCTCCAGCACTTAATTTGCTGAGGAGTTCTTGATCTTGAGGATTCAATGCACACTGTCTGACATGATGATTAAGCTCCAGTGCTGAGGCTTCATGGAGAGTATGATTTCTTGATCCAGGTTTGTCACAAAACAGACATACTTGTTTGATATCCACACGGGATACTTTCTGTCGTGTGAACTTTCCAGTTTCATCAGAGGCATTATTGTCCTGTTCATCCATACATCTCTTTCTGGCTCTTTTCATTTTATTCGCATTATATTTGAGATACAGTATTTATGAAACTTAGCACCTCTGGCTACGGAATCGGTAAAAATATTCTGCTGGATATGTCGTTTTTCAACAGTATATTTTTCACGCAAGAATCATTTGTTCCAATCTACAGGTGTAACTCTACTTATGCTACTTCCAGCGTCTCCTTTCACCAGTTTAAATGCCTTTTTCTTGGACATGGTCACATTACATCAGTAAGACTATCTGAAATGGAAAGGAAAACTGTCACATGCTTATACAAATCCGACAAACTTATTCACATTTCGAATGCTAGTTATTCCTGTATAACAAATTACTTAAATATTAATGAGGGCTATTTACATTTATTGTTGTTTGTATGTATCTAAAGTGAGATAACACATTAGAATAGTAATAGTGCTGCATGTGTTATCAAAATGCAAGAATTGGTCACATCAAGGTGACAAAAAATCTCCATTTTACCTGTATATTTGGTTTTCAGAATGAATTACACATCTTACAGCAATATCAATATTAATATTAGATTCCTTGGGTCTGAAAACATGGGTAAAGCCACAAAAATAAAAGGTCTAACTACAACAGAAGCTGAGATATTGTGTATGTTAATGTGATGTTGCAGCCATTTTGAAAATGCCCACCACAGCCTCCAGCAGGCAGATACAGAACGCCTCCAGTCTTTAAAATGACCTTCATGGGTCCTAGTATCAGTGTACAAAGTATGATGCCTTAGTCAAAAAGTACACGATTTTTTCTTTGTCCTCTGGAGTACTTGACGTGGTCCTTGGGGACGTGACACTTGAGTAAACATTATGAACTACCTAAAACTTGAGTATCCTGAAGCCACTTTGGGATTACTGTATGTTATATGATAGCGGTAATTGAACACTACGAGGGAAGCAACATATATCAGGAGAGTCTTCATCGCTGTATACCCCAATGTCTCCCAGCAATTATGATGTATGTTTATAATTTAGCTCTCCTCACTCTCATCCAGCATTATATACCTTCTCCTCCACCTCCTTCTCCTCCTCCTCCTTCTCCTGCTTCTTCTCCTCCACCTTCTTTTCCTCCTTCTCCTCCACCTTCTTTTCCTCCTTCTCCTCCTCCTCTTTCCAGCATTATCCCCTACTTTCTCCTCCTACTCCCCCTCCTTCCTCCTCCTATTCATCCACCTCTCCCCTGAGTTGCAACCCTACCTCCTCCTCCTCCTCCTCCTTCTCTTCCACCTCCTCTTCTCTCCAATATTATTCCCTTAGATACTCCCCCTCCTCCTCCTCCTACTTCTTCTTCTCCTCTTCCTGTTTCTCCTCCTCCTTCCACTTCTTCTTGTCATCCACAACCTCCTCTTCCTCTTCCTTCGAGCATTACTCCGCTTCTTTCTACCTCCTCCTCCACTACCTCCATTTAACACAATTCATTTTACCTCCCCCCTCCCCCCTCCTCTCCCCCCTAACTAACCTTAATCTCCCCCACCACACCAATAACACCCATCACCACACTAAAAATTACTTGTCCAAAAATGTTGCAGGTTGTTAATTAAATTCCCTCTTTCATGATCCTAGATTTTTTTTTTAGTTACCTGTGAATTCAGTTACGTTTTATATGTTATATTTTCTCTCGCGTTTATCAGATGAATGAATTTATATATAATGCATATATTATTAGGTATGTGTGAGAGAGAGAGAGAGAGAGAGAGAGAGAGAGAGAGAGGCCACATTATGAGACCGGGAGGCCGTCAGAGGGTGTCAAGAACCATCCACATGTACCAAACAATTTTATTGGTTATAAAGTAAGGTGATGGCTACGCTCCTCCTCATAACTCTACTTATAAAGATGTCCTTGTGAATTGTCTTCCCCTTTATTTTACTGTGACTGTGTGTTATATGAGTTCGTTACTGGCTCTTATACTACCGGGTGATAAAACTCTCTCTCTCTCTCTCTCTCTCTCTCTCTCTCTCTCTCTTGTGGTGAAAAGTGACTGGCGATTGTATCTATAGACCACATTTAATCATCTCGTCACACTCTAAATATCCCTCACACGTATACAACATTCACCACTTAGGTCAGGAAGCAGAGGCAGTGAAATGTCTAAATATAAACCAAAATGTATGAGAAAAATATCCACTTCCTGACGCCTGTTTGGGCTTTTGTCAGGTGTGATTGAGAGGGTCATAAGCTCCTCCAACCTTAACCTCCCACGTGTAGCGCCTCTCGATCTCTTCCTTCCTTCCTTCCTTCCTTCCTTCCTTCCTTCCTTCCTTCTTTCTTTCCTTGTTAAACGACATATGGTATTAAAGTATATAAGATGCGTCTTCTATCTGAGGGTGTGAAGTGTAGTCCTGAAGCTCCTTACTATAAAATAAACTCTGCCGTGTTATGAAGTATTTATCACACACTGAAAATGACCATCCATAACACACCCCTCCCCCCACCTTCCTTCCCATCCCACCCACCTCCCTCCCTCCCCCCCTCCTCCTCCCTCCCCTCCCCTAAAAACAGAACATGGTGATGATGGTGATGATAGTGACGAACATGATGATAATACCCCTTAAAACAGAACATAATGAAGATGATAGTGAGGAAAATGATGATGATGATATCCTTAAAACAGAACAGGGTGATGGTGATGATGGTGATGATAGTGACAGGAAGATGATAATGATATCCATAAAATTCAACAGGGTGATAGTGATGATGATGAAGATACAGTAAACCTTCAACCTTTTATAATCATCACCCAGAATATATTGGTCATCTTGATGTGTGTACTAGTGACTGTGTTGTGTTGTGTTTCCGAGAAACTGTAAATAATTCCCAAACGTTCAACAGTAAATTGTCATACTTTGAACATTAAATAATCATGTTTTGAACACTAATTGCCCATACTTTTAACACTAAATTCCCATACTTTGAACCCTAAATTTTCATACTTTCAACATTAAATTCCCATACTTTGAACCATAAATTCCCATACTTTGAACCCTAAATTTTCATACTTTCAACATTAAATTCCCGTACTTTGAACTCTAAATTCCTATACTTTGAACATTAAAATCCCAGACTTTGAACCATAAATTCTCATAATTATAACACTAAATTTCCATTACTTTGAACACTAAATTCTCATACCTTGCGCACTAAGTTATATATATATATATATATATATATATATATATATATATATATATATATATATATATATATATATATATATATATATATATATATATATATATATATATATATATATATATATATATATATATATATATATATATTTTATATATATATATATATATATATATATATATATATATTATTATATATATTATATATATATATATATATATATATATATATATATATATATATATATATGCTGATAATCTAAGCTGTATTTCACATCTTAGGGTGAGTACAGACTAAGGAGAAGTACAAAACAAGGTGTACTGTACATATACAGAGGAGGGTGAGATCAGGTCCACAATGGTCAGGTATTGACTGGGATAATGCCTCCTCAATATTACCTTGTAATTCAAGTGATAGTAGGAACATTATAGAATCTAGTCTCATTAAACATAACGAAGCAGTCAACATGAATTTGAGTAATGGCATGTACAAACTGGACAATTTTGTAATTAAGAAGATTTGTAACCAGGTGAGAAGTTGGGTACCTTATCCTCTGACCTGACTACCGACCGTTGTTGTGCTTTTTAAAGATCAGTAGGGTCATTACCTAATACCTGACCATTGTGGACCTGATCTCACCCTCCTCCTGTATATTAACTTTGTTTTGTACTTATCCTTAGTCTGTACTCACCCTGAAGATGTGAATTATAAAAGCTTTGGGAACTTCGTGTTTTTTCCCTTGTGGTTATCAGCATATACCTGGATCACGCGCACGTACAGTGATTTGCATATATATATATATATATATATATATATATATATATATATATATATATATATATATATATATATATATATATATATATATATACTCTACCTAAAAGGCATATTCCCTGGAGTGTCGGCGCCATAAGCTTGATGAACAGGCTTTGTGTGAAATATAACAAAGTCTAGGACTGCTTTTAGTGTCCTGGCGGTCAAGAGGTAACGTTCCCCTGTCACACACATAAGATCATGGGTTCGAGTCCTGGCGGGGTGAGGTTGTTGATTATATGTAGAAGTCCGCGCGCTTTATGGGCTAATGAAATATATATGGAACCTTATATTTCGAAGCCGGATTTGGTAAAACGTTACTCTGATCACCTAAGAGACACAGGTAGTCCCCAATTTGAGTTTCACGACACCATAAGCTCGATGAACAGACTTTGTGTGAAATATAACAAAGTCTAGGACTGCTTTCAGTGTCCTAGTAGTCTAGAGGTAACGTTTCCCGGTCATACACATAAGATTGTGGGTTCGAGTCCCGGTGGGGTGAGGTTGTTGATTTTATATATATATATATATATATATATATATATATATACATATATATATATATATATATATATATATATATATATATATATATATATATATATATATATATATATATATATATATATATATATATATATATATATATATATATATATATATATATATATATATATATATATATATATATATATATATATATATATATATAGAAGAAAAAGTTTGCAGATAAGGTCAGTAAAGCCGGTGGACTAGGGGTCGCTGTAAACAGGGCAGCCTCTCCAAGCTTCCCTGCCTTTGATGGAGCAGGTGAGAGATTACTGCTGTAACACCCTACTGAGCCACCTGTGATCCAGGAGTAACATCAGTACTTCATGTTATTGTCAGAACCTAACCTAGCCTAAACCAACTTAAGCTAACCTAACCTTACCTATCCAAATCCAGCTAAACCTAATTTAGCCTAACAAAACCTAATCTAACCTAATCCGGCTTAATATAACCTAACCTAACCAAATTTAAATTTACCTAGCTTAGCCTAATTTAAACTCACTAACTTAACCTAACCCAGCCAAACTTAACTTCACCTAACTTAACATAACCTAACAAATTCACTTAAATTAACCTCACTTAACTCAACCTAACCTAACCGAACTTAACCTTAACTAACTAAACTTCACCTTACTTAACCCAACATAACCTAATCTCACCTAACCTCACCTCACTTCACCTAACTTTACTTCACCTAACCTCACTTGAATTAAGCAGTTCAGGTTTGGTCATCGTACTACAGAATGGTCGAATCACTAGAAAGCATACAGAGGAGAATGACAAGACTAATCCCGGGCATTGGGAACTTTGGATATAGAGACAGACTAAGTCATCTAAATTTGCACTCCCTTGAGAGACGTAGAGTAAAGGGCGATATGATTGAGGTATATAAATGGAAGTCAAGGCTAAAGAAAGGTGATATAACAAGGGTAATTAAATTATCGAACCAGGAACGAATTCCTAACAATTGTTTTCAATTAGACAAATTTAAATTTAGGCGCGAGATAGGTAAACATTGGTTTGAAAATAGATTAGTTGATGAGTGGAACAAGTTATCAAATATCATCATTAACTCGAACACGCTGGATAGCTTCGAATATAGGTTGGGCGGATATATGAGCGATAGGGGTTGGCTGTAAACGGGACTGCCCAGTATGGGCCAATAGGCCTGCTGCAGTTTCCTCCATTCTTATGTTCTTAAGTACATTACTCTAACATTACATGACTTTATACCTTGTATGCAGTATATTTTGTTCATATTTCTTGTATGTGACTCTCTGAATTGCTGTGTAACAATAAAATTTCTCAATCCCTATCAACGAAAGAAAATATATAATGAAAGATAAATAATAATGTAGGTAAACAAGAGAAAGTTATGGAGGACAAAGAAAATATGTGTTTTATTTAGATTTTTTTTATTTGTTTATACTTGTTTTGTGGGACTATAGGAGAGAGAATTGGTTTTTGGATTACCTGACCATATTGACGATAGCCAGACTACAACTCACTCGAGCGAGGCGCCAACTCACGTGTGATTAATCCATTTATTTTCACTTTTCAAAGCTGTGACCTCGATCTTTGACCTTTTGACTCTAAACACATACTAGCTCTATGGAATTCTATACCTGACATAACCTGACCTAACCTAACCTAAAATAACCTAACCTAAACAAACCCAACCTAACATAACCTAACCTAACCTAACCTAACTCTCTGCACTAATAGTAAATTGGTAATTTTCAAGCAGAATTTTCACACATGGTCAAATACGTGCGTGCGTTCAATTTAGCGAGGTTAGGATATTTTTTCTGTGAGGGTTATATGTACAGTACATAGACACTTAAAATAATGGTTGCCCCTAGTGTAACGAGGATGGCCGGTTCTAGGGCCACCTAGGCGTGAATTTGTTTAGGGTGTAAAAGCTGTCGCCAACACAACAACCACACCCTAAGTTAACGAGTTGCATGACCCAGTGTCAAGGAATAGTCAGAGAAGACCGGACAACTCGCCAACTGCACTGGCTAACCATTACCCCGGAACATGATCCGTAAATCAATGAACATACAGGTCCCCAATTGCTGCTGGATAGACAGAGGCAAATGGCGTAAAGAAACTTACCCAAGATTCACCCTGCCCCAAGATCGAACCCGGGTCCGCTCGTTTGCGAGGCAAGCATGCTGATCATTATACCACAGGTCGCCACTATAGATACCTGTACACATGTATATACGTCCACACATTCAATCAAACATACAGGCGTATATACACATCACACACACACAAGGGAGTTTTCGACTGTGCGAACATGAGTTGGCTCGGACGCGAACACGAAAGATTGTATAGTGTGCTCTCTCTCTCTCTCTCTCTCTCTCTCTCTCTCTCTCTCTCTCTCTCTCTCTCTCTCTCTCTGACATGCACAGTATCTCACAGTAACAGGACCGCGTGTTGGGGCTCGACCCATTTGTGAACAAAAAGAATATTGACGCATGTCATCGGGAAAAGAGAGAGAGTGATATAGGAGAACACGAATAACAGATATTTGGAAGAAGTGTGTGTGTGTGTGTGTGTGTGTGTGTGTGTGTGTGTGTGTGTGTGTGTGTGTGTGTGTGTGTGTGTGTGCGCTTAAGCACCCTTCATTAACATGAACTAAACATAAGAACAACATAAGAAAATAAAGAGTCTGCAATACGCCGGTTGGCCTGTGCAGCAGCTCCTGTCGGGAGTTACTACCACTCTCTATCATCCATGAATCTATCTAGCCTCCTTTTGAAACTTTCCAGAATTCCCGCACTTACTACAAAGTTGTTAAGCTTATTCCACTCGTCCACCACCCTATTTGTAGACCAGTTTCTTCCTATCTCCTCCTAAACCTAAACTTATACAACTTGAATCCGTTGCTCCAGGGTCCTATCCTGCTCGGATATTATAAAACTTTATCTATATCCTTTGTTGATTCCTTTCACCCACTTAAATACTTCTATCATATCTCCTCTTCGTCTTTCTAGGGAATGCAAGTTAAGTTTCTTTAACCTATCCTGATATGGAAGGTTTCTAAGTCCGAATCATTTTTGTCATTCTTCGCTGCTCCGACTCTAGTGAATTTATATCCATTCTATAATAAGGCACCAGAACTGAACCGCATAATCGAGGTGCGGCCTGACTAGCGCAAGATATAGTGCAATAAGACCTCTGCCTCTTGTTACTTACACTTCTTGATATAAAACCCAATACTCTGTTTGCCTTATTTCGAACATTAACGCACTGTTTTTCTAGGCCGTAGGTCCGGGCTTCAAGTGCCCTAGGTCTCTTTCTCAAGTCGACTTCTCTAGGTTGATGTTGTTAAGGCTGTATACATTATAAGTATTTGTTCTTCCAATATTAAGTACGCTGCACTTGCTGGTGTCGAATTTCATTTGCCGTTTTTCAGACCACCCTTGCAGGTTTATTTAGAATCCTCCTGTAATGCATTTGCATCCTGCCACAATTAATTTGCCGCCCTATTTTGGTGTCATCCATAAAACTTGCTTATGTCTTTCCTGATTCAGTATCTAGATACCGTTTATGTAGATTATGAACAAGAGTGGGCCTAGTACTGACCCCTGGGAAACCCCACTGGTTACACGGCCCCACTCAGATTTAACACCATCTACGCTGACCCTCTGCGTTCTATCGGTGAGCCATGATTTTATCCAATTTAAAACTTTCCCCTCGATACCATGAGCCTTAATTTTTCTCAGAAGCCTCTGATGCGGTACTCTATCAAATGCTTTGCTAAAGTCTAAGTAAATAACATCGTAATTTTCGTCATTATCTACTACCTCGAAGACTTTCCTAAAAACCGTTAGCAGATTTGTTAGACAAGATTTTCCCTTTGTAAACCCATGTTGAGAGTCGTAGATTAATTTGCTTTACTCTAGATGCGATCGGATGCTATCTGCTATAATTGATTCAAGAAATTTCCCCACTACTGACGTCAAACTGATCGGCCGGTAATTTGACGCTGATGCTCTGTCCCCCTTTTTGAATATGGGTACTACATTTGCCTGTTTCCACAAGTCTGGCACAACTCCAGTGTCTAATGATTTTGTAAATAAGTTTAAGAGGGGTCCGCTAATCTGTTCCCTACACTCTTTCAAGACTCGAAGGAAAATTTCATCCGGCCCTGGGGAGTTTGTTTTCTTTAGTTTATTTATCTTCTTAAGAACATCCTCTTTTCTGATAGTGATATTCTTTAATTTCTCTTCTTCCTTTCCCTTAAATATCAGTTCCATCTCTGGAATTTCATCACAAATTTCTTCTGTGAAAACTGATAAGAAGTAGCTGTTCAATGCTTTGCTTATTTCATCACTGCCATTTATCACTTCTCCCCTCCCTGACTTTAAGGGCCCAACTTTGTCCTTGACCTTTGTCCTATATACCTGGAAAAATCCCTTGGGATTCGCCTTCGATTCTCTTGCTATTTTGATTTCATAGTCTCTCTTTGCTTTCCTTACATTTTTCTTAACATTCCTAGATTGTTCATTATACCTATTTCTGAGCTGCTCCTCCCCTCCCTTTAATTTCTTATATATTCCTTTCTTTATTCCTATGTCATGTTTAAGTTTTCTGGTCATCCACCTTGGCTCATTCTTATTTGACCTAATTTTTCTGTATGGTATATTTTGTTTTGTGCTTTATGTAGTATACTAGTGAATATATTATAGTCATGATCAATTGTTGTGTCATCTATGACCTCACCACTTCCTACTGGGAACTGACGTGACTGTTCCCAGGTGACCTCACCTAGGTACCTTCTTAACCCCTGATAATCCGCCAACCGAAAGTTTGGGACTCTGACCATATTGTCATTGTTTTTCGTTTCCCAATTTAGGGTGAACCTGATTTCTCTGTGATCACTGTTACCTAGTTCTTCCCCTACTGTGATATCTCTGATAATATTTTCTTTATTTGTTAATACTAGGTCTAATATATTGTCACCTCTAGTAGGTTCTGTAATTAGTTGTTTCAAAAAATTGTCCTGTACTGCGTCTAGGAAGTCTTCAGATTCATAGTCGCCTACAATGTTGTCCCAGTCAATATTTCTGAAGTTGAAATCCCCCATAATGCATAGGTTGTTATATTTTGCTGCCCTACTCATTTCCTGCCATATGGGCTGAGCTGCTTCTTTGCCAAGACTTGGGGGCCTGTAAATCACTCCCATAATTAGTTTTTCTCTTCCTTCCGTGATTTCTACCCACACAGACTCGGTTCCTATTTCACCCTTTATTAAATTATTAATACAACATTTTAATGTATCCTTGACGAAGAGTGCGACCCCTCCCCCCTTCCTACCTTCCCTGTCCTTGTGAAAAAGGTTGTACCCTTCTATGTGGTACTCTGATAAAAAAATTTTGCTCGCCAGATTCATCCAAATTTCGGTGATTGCTATGACGTCTACATTCTCGGTACATACAACCGCTCTCAGCAAGTCTATTTTATTTCTAACGTTCCTACTGTTTGTATAGTATACATTTAAACCTACCCTTCCCTGGTCCTGTTTTACCCCTTGTCCTGAGCAATTAATTTTACTTCCCAGGACCTGCTTGTTTTTTGACTCCCACTTTCCCCGACCTCTCTCTACTGGCGAAACCCCCCCTTCGGAGTGACAACTTCACGCCCCAGGGATGCAGACAACGTCTTTACCCTCTCACGAGACAAGTGTACTCCGTTGCGACTGTACAGGTAGTCGTTGCCATAGAATCGTTGCCAGTTATCAATGAATGCCCAACCATTGTTTGCACAATGTTTTTCCAGTCGGCAATTTATAGCAATTGCCTTGGACAGCCATTCACGACCAACCCCTCTTCGAGGCAAGACACCACATACTATCGGGATCCCTCCCCTATCTCTAATCTTCCCCAGCGCCTCCCTATACCTCTTGAAAAGTTCCTCACTCCTAACCTTACCTATGTCGTTTCCTCCCACACTAAGACATACTACTGGATTGGTACCCTCCCCTGACAAAACCCTGTCTAACTTCTCGGCTACATGCCCTATCCCAGCCCCAGGAAAACACACCCTAGTCCTACGTTTCCTATCTCTCGCACAAAAAGCCCTATCTACAAACCTCACCTGGCTGTCCCCAACTACCACGACCTTACCTGTGGGCAGGGTTTGTACAACTGCCCTTTCCTCTCCTTGATCCATACCGTCCTGCCTCTGCTCTTCCTCGCCAGCTTCCTGCAGCACCTGATAAGGGTTACTACACTCCACACCCTGGTCAGCTTTCTTGAGCCTAACCCTAGTCCCCTTGGAGACAACCACTCTCCACGCCTGCTCCTCCTTCGCAGGTATCCTGCTAGGCAGGACACCTACCAGAAGGAGTTCCGTCCTGAGGGCTTCATTTTCCCCCTTTAGAGTGTCAACCTCACTCCTCATCTGCCCCAGCTGCCTTAACAGAGTGGCAAGGAGGTCGTCTTTCCCCACACTCCCCTCCTCTTCTCCCAAGACACAACGATCCAAGGCGGCCATTTTCCTTGGTCTCTAACGGGAGCACTTGCGGGCACGACCTTCTCCAAGCTGGGTCAGGTAGTCTTACGATGCAGATGGTCGTTCGAAACAGGTGGTGTTTTAAGACAGGTGACAGCTACACCTCAAAACAATTAAATAAATTATGATACTCAACCACAGAATGTCTGATGTGTAGCTGTTCAGTTCTGGTGCCCTTATTATAGAATGGATATCAATTAACTGGAGTCGGTGCAGCAAAGAATGACGAAAATGATTCCGGGACTTAGAAACCTCCCATATCAAGATAGATTAAAGAAACTAAACTTGCATTCCCTAGAAAGACGAAGAGTGCGGGGAGATATGATAGAAGTATTTAAGTGGGTGAAAGGAATCTATAAAGGAGATTTAGATAAAGTTCTTATAATATCCGAGCAGGATAGGACTTGTAGCAACGGATTTAAGTTGGTTAAGTTTAGGTTTAGGTAGGGAGATAGGAAGGAACTGGTTCACAAATAGGGTGGTGGACGAGTGAAACAAGCTTAGCAACTGTGTAGTAAGTGCTGAAACGCTGGAAAGTCTTAAAAGGAGGCTAGATAGATTCATGGACGATAGAGAGTGGTTGTAACTCTCGACAGGAGCTGCCAAGCACAGGCCAACCGGCCTATTGTAGACTCCTTATTTTCTTACATTTCTTATGTTTCTTTAACTGTACCTGTACCTGTGTCTATAACTGTACTTGTAACTGAATGGTCTGAAAAATGGCAGATGAAATTCAATGTGAACAAATGTAAAGTACTCAGTATAGGAGATGTAAACAGGGAACCAGTTACCAGAAGAATAATGATGCCATTGTGAAATCCGACTGCGAGAGAGATTTAGGAGTAATGATAAGTAGGAATCTTAAGCCAAGTAAACAATGTGTTTTTGCTCGTAACAAGGCTAATAAAGTACTTGGGTTCATACAAAGGAGTGTTAGTTACAAGACTAGCGAGGTCATCTTAAAATTATAACTAGCGCGTGTGAGACCTCACCTGGATTACCCAGTTCAGTTCTGGTCACCGTATTACAGAATGGATATAGAATCCTTGGAAAGAATCCAGAGGAGAAGGACAAGACTAATCCCGGGCATTAGGAACCTTGAGTACAGAGACAGGTTAAAGCATCTTAATTTGCACTCCCTCTAGAGACGTAGAGCGAGGAGCGACATGATAGAGGTGTATAAATGGAAGTCAGGGCTAAACAAAGGGGACATTACAAAGGTACTCAAACTATCCAACCAGGAGCGAACTCGTAACAATGGTTTTAAATTAGACAAATTTAGATTTTTTTTTTTTGCGGGAATTAGCCCACCCGGGCACGGGTCAAACGACCCACAACGGAGCCTGGGAGGCGAAAAAAAAGAACGGAAAGAAATTGTAAATATAGAAGAAAAAGGTTATACTGTATTAATCTACACCACGAAGATGCCGGAAAACCAGCTTTTTAAAGTGAGACAGTTTGTAATAGCATGGAAACACACAAGAAGGCAGAGCATTCCACAGTTTGGCTGTGTGAGGAAAGAAGGAGGTACTATAACGGGTTATTCTAGTGTGACCGACATCCACAGAGAAACGGTGGGCACCGCGGCAAGACATGTGTTACGAACCTACTGCCTTGCCGGCGGTACACAGGATGCCAAATCCACCGAACATAGGCGAGAAATAGGTAAACACTGGTTTGGAAACAGAGTAGTGGATGAATGGAACAAGCTACCAAATATCATCATTAACTCGAATACACTGGATAGCTTCAAACATAGGTTGGATGCTTATATGCACAATAGGGGTTGGGTGTAAATGGGACTGCTCAGTATGGGCCAATAGGCCCGCTGCAGTTTCCTCCATTTTATGTTCTTTTGTTCTTATAGATTCATGGATGAGAGAGAGTGGTAGTAACTCTCGACAGGAGCTGCCATGCACAGGCCAACCGGCCTCTTGTAGACTCCTCATGTTCTTATGTTCGTCTATGAACCTTCCCTAACAAAACATTTTAGATATCATGGTCAATGTTCAGTACAACTCCGCCAGTGTATTTCATGTTGTAATTCAAATGGTTTTCCGGGTATTATTTTGTATTACTGTATTGAATTATAAATCTGTAGGAAAAGAAGGTAGAAGAAAGCACATATAAAATAGTTAGGTTAGGTTAGGTTTGATCTGCCAATGTGCTTCATAACGGTTGTATTAATTCATTTTCTTTTCCTCATTACCGGGATGACATTATGTGTATTAAAATAAATACAACTCTGAAGATTCCATCAACAAGTAAGGTATTAAGAAATAAACTGGCGAATCTAAACTAAACATCTACCGTAACATTGTGTTGGTGCCGAGTGAGACCTAACAGTGTGTCAGATCCCCACACATAACATGTTCTCTACTTCAGTTTCTTATATATAATTCACAGTGAGACATGTTAGGGAATTGTTAGGGTCGCTTGTCATACACAGGATAGTTCAGGTACAAGGCTGTATACTCTACTGCCTGATTGTATATCTTGTGTTTTGTGTTGATATTTATCAGTATGATGTATACATAACTGTGTGTGTGTGTGTGCGTGTGCGTGTGTGGGAGGGGTATGGTATTCATGTGCACTGAATTATTAAATGGTTTGGGTGTATCAGGTTGGTGTAAGTGTGTGTGTGTGTGTGTATCCTGGTAAAATTAAAAAAGTTTTCCTCCAGCATTCACACCCTCACCTCACCACACCTCACCACCACACAATATATGCTCACCTCACTTCACCTCACCACCCCACCCCACCCCACCCCACCCCACCCCACCTCACCTCACTACCACACAATATATGCTCACTTCACTTCACCTCACCTCACCTCACGAGTCACCACACCTCACCTCACCACCCACAATATATGCTCACCTCACCTCACTTCACCTCACCTCACTTCACCTCACCTCCTCACCTCACCTCACCTCACCAGGTCGTCCACAAGTTACTCTCTCGTTTATGCCGAATTTGTATCAATAATTATTTTAGATAGTTAAGTAAAAGTAACTAATCAGGTATTTTTCTTATCTACATGAATAAGATAAAGTGTTGGAATGTAATAAATTATTTAAGAACGTTAGATAAGAAGTTGACTTTCATTGAATTATATAATGAAATAAAGAACTAGAGAGGAATTAAATAATACTGATAATTATATAAAAATGGCTCGATATTAATTAGATGATAATAAATAGGGAACAAATTGGAATTACTTAATGAACTAAGTTAGAAAAGGACTGTGTTGATCATAACTATATAATATAATTAAATAAATAAAGACTGTACTTAATTGATAAACATGATTAGAAAAATAAATTAACTCGTATTAACTGATATAATTAGACAGATAATTGGCCTGGCAGTAATTAACAAATATAATTAAAAGACAACTGGGCTAGTATTCATAATAATTTCTGATAGGAGTAATTTTTGTGAGATTTATAATCGACTTTTACGTAATTAGGAAAGAATTGGACACATTAATCACCTAACGCAATTAGCAAAAACAATGACGCAGGTATTGACTACAATTACTTGTTAATAGTTTGAGTTAAATAAACTTGAATGTAACATTAATAACAATTCTTATTTTGGGGAATTTTTGGAGTGAGAACTTCAATTAAATTCAACACAATGAAAATATAATGTGAATTGATATTAAGTGAATCAATTATAAAATTAATTGAGGTGTGAAAATCATAATATACCTTAATTGGGTGAATTTAATGTATGAAAAATGTAAATTAAATCTAGACATATTTACATACAGGAGAGATACCATTATTTTATTTGCTTAATAAGAAAATTTGTCGTGCAAGTTTCAATGGTCGTCACCGTTATTGGGAAAAATTAATTTAGTTTCTTAATTTTCTTGAAGAAGGAAAAAGGCAGCTGGGGAAGATCTCACCAAAAAATATATAATGTGTTTAGCGAAGCAAGAGAGGGAGGAAGGGGGCAGTTGAACGCATGCAAGATGGAGTCGAGTAGGTGATTTAATTAGGTCCAGGTGAACCAGGTAGTGTGTGAGGGTTACCAAAAGCCCCAGGTACTGTCCCTCTGGCCTCCATTGTTTAATTAATTTTTTTTTTCTTGTTTGTTTCATTTTGTGTTAAAGATATAAACTTCAATACTATATCAACATAGCTCTTAACACTGGTACTGCCATACGATAATACGCTTACTGGTTCTTGTACTGTACTAATTACTAGTGTTAATATGCAAAACTATTATCATTTTTAGTACACTTTACATTTTTATTTATTATTTTTTTAATTGTTAATTTTTGCTATTTCAACAATAACCTAACCTAACATCAGGATAGGTTAAAGAAACTAAACTTGCATTCCCTAGAAAGACGAAGAGTGCGGGGAGATATGATAGAAGTATTTAAGTGGGTGAAAGGAATCAATAAAGGGGATATAGATAAAGTTCTTATAATATCCGAGCAGGATAGGACTCGGAGCAACGGATTTAAGTTGGATAAGTTTAGGTTTAGGAGAGAGATAGGAAGGAACTGGTTCACAAATAGGGTGGTGGACGAGTGGAACAAGCTTAGCAACTTTGTAGTAAGTGCTGGAACGCTGGGAAGTTTCCAAAGGAGGCTGGATAGATCCATGGATGATAAATGTGGTAGTAACTCTCGACAGGAGCTGCCATGCACAGGCCAACCGGCCTATTGCAGACTCCCTATTTTCTTATGTTATGCTATGTTATGTTATAACATTCAGAGGAGAATGACAAGACTAATCCCGGGCATTAGGAACCTTGAGTATAGAGACAGGTTAAAGCATCTTAATTTGCACCCCCTTGAGAGACGTAGAGCGAGGGGCGACCTGATAGAGGTGTATAAGTGGAAGGCAGGGCTAAACAAAGGGGACATTGCAAAGGTACTCAAATTATCCAACCAGGAGCGAACTCGTAACAATGGTTTTATATTAGACAAATTTAGATTTAGGCGGGAAATAGGTAAACACTGGTTTGGAAACAGAGTAGTGGATGAATGGAACAAGTTACCAAATATCATCATTAACTCGAATATGCTGAATTGCTTCAAACATAGGTTGGATGCTCATATGAGCAATAGGGGTTGGGTGTAAACGGGACTGCCCAGTATGGGCCAATAGGCCCGCTGCAGTTTCCTCCATTCTTATGTTCTTATGTTCTTATAACTTTACGCTTACATGACATGACAAGACATAACATGACATGTCATGTTGCTAACCTAACCTAGGAACATACTAATGGAGGAAACTGCAGCGGGCCTATTGGCCCATACTGGCCAGCCCCGTTTACAGCAACCCTATCGCTCATATATCCGCCCAACCTCTGTTTGAAGCTACCCATCGTGTTCGAGTTAAGATGATGTTTGGTAACTTGTTCCACTCATTCACTACTCTATTTCCAAACCAATATTTATCTATCTCGCGCCTAAATCTAAATTTGTCAAATTTAAAACCATTCCTACGAGCTCGTTCCTGGTTGTAACCAAAACTTAACTGCATAATCCAAGTGAAGTCTCACAAGCGCAAAATATTGTTTTAGGATAATCTCGCTAGTCTTGTAAACAACACTCCTTGTATGAGCACAAGTACTTTGTTAGCCTTGTTTCAAGCAAATATGCTTTGTTGTCTTGGTTTAACATTCCTAATTATCATTACCCATAAATCTTTCTCACATTCGGATTTTTCTCTATCAACGTTGCTCATCTGGTACCTGGTTTCTCTGTTTACATCTCCTAAGTACTTTACATTTGTTCGCATTACATTTCATGTCACTTGTCAGACCATGTGATTTTTTTCTTAGATATTTCTGTAGTTTTGCAGAGTCCTCATCAGCTTTAATTGCACACCCAATTTTAGTGTCGTTAGTTAATTTACTTATGTTCCTTTTTACGCCTATATCTGTGTCGTTTATGTATATAATAAATAGTAATGGTCCGAATACTGAGCCTTGGGGTACTCCACTAGTTATGTTACCCCAATCGGTTTATTGCCATTAATTTTGACTCTTTATTTCCTGCCCTGTAACCACGCCCCCAATCCATTTTAGAATAGCACTTCCAATTCCATGTGCCTTCACTTTACAAATTAGTCTTTCATGGGGGACCCTGTCGAAAGCTTTGTTAAAGTCGAGGTATTACCATATCATAATCGTGTCCGTCATCCACTGATTTGAAAATAGTTGAAAAGAATGATAATAGATTTGTCAGACATGAACGCCTACTTGGGAAGCCGTGCTGGGAATCATTCATCAATATGTGCTCCTCCAGGTGATTCCGAATTGAATTTCAAATTATTGCTACGAGTATTTTGCCTATAATTGCTTGGGTGTCCTCCAAAATTCTGGTATTACACCCAGTTTTAAAATGTTAAATAAGTCTGCTAAGGGCATACGAAGTTCTCCACCTACATTCCTTTAATACTCTGGCATATATCTCGTCAGGACCTGCAGATTTTTAGTTTATCTATTTCTTTACTAACATCGTTACTTGATTAATCTATTGTCTTCACTATCTCTGTAGATAAATGGCGCCTTGGGTATCATGTTTAAATTTTCAGTTGTAAAAACTGATGAAAAATATCTGTTCAGATTAGTGCTCATTTCTTCATCGTTATCCATTGTATTGGTCCAACATAGCCTAACATAACATAACTTTATGCTAATCTTAACTAACATAACATAACATAATTTTATTACTACAACTTTGCTGTCACGGCAGGGTTAGCTCCCGAGGGATAATTATCACATATGGCCAGTGCTATGTGTGATCTTGGGTGTGCAAGTTTGTTGACCAAACTGGAGTGGTTCACGGAAGAATTGGCGAGGGCCAAGGAAGAAATTGAGAGGGCCAAGTTGGAGAACCTGAAATTAAACGAAGAGCTGGCGAGGTTAAAAGGGGAGGCGGGACAGGGAAAGCCAGTGTCTGACGAAAACTCAAGCGAGTGGAAGGTTGTGAGGAGTGGGAAGACGAAACTGGTGGTGAAGAAATACACCAAGGATACGACAACAATGACGACAACAGCTAAGTGTACCAACCCGTTCAGTCCCTTGATAGACGAATTGGACGTTAGTACACTCAGGGACAGGGATGACAAGGAAGGAATAAAAACTTTAATTGTTGGTGACTCACAGGTAAGGTACATGGACAGGGCCTTTTGTGGTAAAAACAAAAATAGGATGAGGGTGTGTTTGCCAGGGGCTGGGGTGGGGGATATAGTTGACAGGATGGCCAATATCGTGTCTGGTAATGGGAACAAACCCATTATCTGCCACAGTGCAGGAGGCAATGATATTGGCCGGTGTAGGAGCGAGGAGCTTCTTCATAAGTTCAAGGCAGCTATAGATCGTATTAGGTCTAAGGGAGGGATCCCTATCATATGCGGTGTCCTGCCCAGAAGGAGACTTGGCAGTGAATGGTTGTCAAGGGCGGTTGGTGTCAACGACCGTCTTGACAGATATTGCAATCAATATCTGTCCCATTCATTGACAACGGGGACAACATCTACGGCAGAAGGGACCTTTATGCTAGGGATGGGGTGCACCTGTCTCGGGATGGGGTGGCAACCCTGGCTGGGTCTCTAGAGGGGGCAGTTCAAAGGATATCGAAGTCTTTAAACTGCTAGGGGAACATATGGGCACGGGGGTGGGGGAAACTGCAGTGGGAGCGGGTAAACAAAATAAGAGATTACAGGGAAATAGTGTTACGAATGATGACAAAACTAAATTAAACAGGGAGTTTAAAACTAAACGCGGTAAAGGGAGGACTCAGAACACGACTAACTTAAATGTCTACTATGCGAACAGTAGAAGTATGAGAAACAAAATGGATGATATTAGGGCCTCGGTATGTACCGAAAAAATCAATATAATAGCATCCACTGAAACATGGAACAACCTAGACTCACGTGAGTTGCCGGTCGAATACCAAATTGCGGGTTACAAATTGTTCCAAACCAATAGGCAGACCAGGAAAGGAGGCGGAGTAGCAATTTATGTTAGGGATAATCTGAAGTGTGAAATAAATAAGGAAATAAAAACTGAGTGGAATACAGAAACAATTTGGATAGAATTAAGCGACGGTAGGGAAAAATTAATCACAGGAGTAATATATAGACCTCCCAATCTTGATAGAGTCAATGAGCGACTTATCTGGGATGAAATGCGCAGGGCTTCCATACACAACAAAGTCTGTATAGTAGACGACTTTAACCTTGGCCAAATAGATTGGACTGACCTTACGGGTAACTCAGAATCAGAGATTTTTCTCGAGACGATCCAGGACTGTTTTCTAAGTCAACATATAACCGAACCCACCCGGTTAGTAATATACTCGATTTAGTTCTGTCGAACAGAGAAAACCTCATTAGCAATGTCGAGGTAGGGAATGAACTTGCAAACAGCAATCACAAAGAAATTAGATTCCAGTTAGATTTTCAGGGCAGACGTAAGGAAAATTCCACTAAAGTACTAGATTTCAGAAAGGCAAACTTTGACAGTTTAAAGAGGCAGCTGAGATAGGGGGTGTCGCTCTTGGCCGTGAACCTGACAGATGACACCGACCTGATAACGAGATCTGAGATTGCCGAGTTCCACGACAATTTAAATAATGAGTTACTTAATACACAAATGTAGAACATACCATACAAAAAACTCAGATCAGACAACAATGACCCTAAATGGATAAATAATTATTTAAAGAACATCATTGGCCAAAGGAAGGCTATAGGTAAAAGGATAAATCGTGGCGAAATTTACCTCCAGGATTATTATAGGGTATTGGCGAGTAGGGTTAAAACCGAGATAAGGAAAGCCAAGAGGAATAATGAGGTAAGGATAGCAAGGGAGGCGAAGACAAACCCCAAAGGATTTTACCAAATGTATCAAACAAAACACGAGAAAAGATTGGACCAATACGGTCCGACGCCGGCGAGCTCACTGATAACGACAGAGAAATGAGCAATAATTTGAATAAATATTTTTCAACAGTTTTCACCACCGAAAATTTAAACATGATACCTGGGGCACCGACTCTATTCAGAGATAGTGAAGAAAACAAATTAAGTGAGATAGTAGTGACTAGTAACGATGTTAGTAAGCAAATATACAAACTAAAGCCTAATAAGTCACCTGGTCCCGATGAGATATTTGCCAGAGTATTAAAGGAATGTAAGGAAGAGCTTAGTATGCCCTTAGCAAAGTTGTTTAACATGTCCTTAAAAACAGGTGTAGTACTAGAAGCCTGGAGGATAGCGAATGTAATACCGATTTTCAAGAAGGGGGATAGATCACTATCCTCTAACTACCGCCCAATCAGTCTAACATCAATAGTAGGCAAATTACTGGAAGCAATCATTTCAAACTCTATTCGAAATCACCTGGAGAAGCAACGATTGATCAATGATTCCCAGCATGGCTTCACAAGCGGACGTTCATGTCTAACTAATCTATTAACATTCTTTTCATCAGTTTTCGAATCGGTGGACGAGGGGCGCAATTATGATGTTATATCACGACTTTAGCAAAGCCTTCGACAGAGTCCCCCACGAAAGACTAATTAGAAAAGTAGAAGCACATGGCATCAAAGGTAATATCCTTAAATGGATTAGGGCGTAGTTACAGGACAGGAAACAGCGAGTGAGCATTAATGGCACTAAGTCCCATTGGAGCAACGTCACAAGTGGAGTTCCCAAGGCTCAGCACTTGGACCATTATTATTTATTATATACATAAACGACATAGATATCGGCATAGACAGCAACATAAGCAAATTTGCTGTGACACTAAAATAGGACGTGTTATTAAATCTGACGAGGACTCCGCAAAACTACAGGAAGATCTAAAAAAAATTTTCGAATGGTCTGAAAAATGGCAGATGAAATTCAACGTGGACAAATGTAAAGTACTCCATATAGGAGATGTAAACAGGGAAACCAGATACCAGATGAACAACGATGCCTTAGAGAAATCCGACTGCGAGAGAGATTTAGGAGTAATGATAAGTAGGAACCTTAAGCCAAGTAAACAATGTGTTTTTGCTCGTAACAAGGCTAATAAAGTACTTGGGTTCATACAAAGGAGTGTTAGTTACAAGACTAGCGAGGTCATCCTAAAAATGTATCTTGCTCTTGTGAGACCACACCTGGATTACACAGTTCAGTTCTGGTCACCGTATTACAGAATGGATATAGAATCCTTGGAAAGAATTCAGAGGAAAATGACAAGACTAATCCCGGGCATTAGGAACCTTGAGTATAGAGACAGGTTAAAGCATCTTAATTTGCACTCCCTCGAGAGACGTAGAGCGAGGGGCGACCTGATAGAGGTGTATAAGTGGAAGGCAGGGCTAAACAAAGGGGACATTACAAAGGTACTCAAACTATCCAACCAGGAGCGAACTCGTAACAATGGTTTTAAATTAGACAAATTTAGATTTAGGCGTGAAATAGGTAAACACTGGTTTGGAAACAGAGTAGTGGATGAATGGAACAAGTTACCAAATATCATCATTAACTCGAATACGCTGAATAGCTTCAAACATAGGTTGGATGCTTATATGAGCAATAGGGGTTGGGTGTAAACGGGACTGCCCATTATGGGCCAATAGGCCCGCTGCAGTTTCCTCCATTCTTATGTTCTTATGTTCTTAATACAAAGCCATGGGGTGGGTGGGTCATTTAATAAAAGGTTTCATTACCAAAAGGAGAAGGAACATGATTCGAACATACAAATTATAGTTTACGGTTGATGGCAGGTGCTGGTCTCCTGCCCTTGCCCTTCTGTGTGAGGTCACGTAGGCCACGTGGTGCAGTAAATTCCATGATATTGTAGCTGCTCGATCATTACTTCGCAGTGTCATGGAGACACCATGTGGTGTGGTGTGATGTGGTGTCACATTACTTCACTCTCTATCAAGTGGTGTTGTGGTACAGTACCTAATAGTCAGGTGAAAAGCCGACCCACGGTTGTTCTCATGGTGGACTGATTAACACCAAACCAAGTGGTCAGAAGATGGTCGGTTCCCAGGGGCGGTTATCACTGGATATCTTTTGACCTCACTGGTGGATGTGAAGGTTAACTTGGCCATGACTTTCAGCTGTTACTGTTGATTTCACTGACCTTAACACTGTTCATCACTGTTCATCACTGTTCAACACTGATTCCACTCCTTTCCGAAACTAAATTGTTATTTTGGCGGTATTTTGCTGTTATTCCATTAAACTTCATTGTTTGGCACAACTAAACTATGTGGTTACCTGATTTTATACCAGACAGTTGCCAATTTAACTATGTTTTTCACATCAAGTTTGCATTACAATAAATATGTGGTGACGATTTTATTCAGCCGAGGAAGTTTTCCATCTGGTAGTCAAAAGGTTAAACAAACCTCGCTGCTTCTACAAGATACATATCCAAACATATCCTTACTTAGAACATTAATTCATGCCCTCTCATCCTATTGTAACTTTAGTGTTTTCATCTGGCCAGCAGTAGACGATTACTTTCAGCTGAGGAAATCCGTCGGTATTGCCAAAGCGTTATCCTGCATTTTAATCTCACCTACCTACCACCCATCCACCCACCCACCCTTACTCAAACGACACACACAAATAAATGGCACACACACCTGTAAAAACACGACTAAAAGTAATTAAACTATGAACTTATTAATTAATAATGAATAATTTACATAATAACAAATACTGTAAGTTATAATCCTCTTTAAACATGAAAGCTTGTTCCAGCATATGTTATTATTATTATTATTATTATTATTATTATTATTATTATTATTATTATTATTATTATTATTATTATTATTATTATTATTATTATTATTATTATTATTATTATTATTTTTATTATTATTATTATTATTATTATTATTATTATCATTGTTTCCGTTGTTGTAATCCTTCCTACGTTCTAACTATCATCTTTATCGTTTATATTTTGTCTGTCATCATATATCAACTTCATCATATAATTATCTCTTCCCTAATTATATAATGACATAATTTTTAATTCTATTACAAAATATTATTCTCTCCCTCTCATCCTCTCACCCTCTGTCCCTCTCACCCTCTCTCCCTCTCACCCTCTCTCCCTCTCACCCTTTCTCCCTTTCATTGCTCTCTTGCTCCTTCACTCTCACTTTCTCCCTCGTACTTTCTACATCTTTCTCTCTCATTTATCCACTATACCCTCTCTTTTGTATTCCCCTCTCATTTACCCTCTCTTTCTCTCGTTTTAATTTCACTTTCTCATTTCCTCTCATTCACACGACCCCACGTTATTAACCATTCTCACTCACACTCCCTCACTCTGACTCTATCCCCCATTCATACTCTCCACAAATCTTAACCCCCCACAACTCTTAACCCCCACAACTCTTAACCCCCACAAATCTTAACCCCACAACTCTTAACCCCACAAATCTTAACCCCACAAATCTTAACCCCCACAAATCTTAACCCCCACAACTCTTAACCCCCACTCTCACTCTTACCAACCCATAATTCACTCCCTCTACTTCCACCCCACTATCTCTCCGACTCTCACCCCATCATCCTCCCCCCACCCCCCGCCACCCTCCCCAACTCCCACCTCCCATCTGACCCTCACTCTCACCCTTATTTTACCCCCACTCTCACTCCCCCAATCTCTCCTCCCCCACTCTCTCACTCCCCCACTCTCTCCTCCCCCCACTCCCCCACTCTCCTCCCCCCTCTCACCATGACACTAACTCCTTCACCCCCTGACAACACGTATCATTGCCTCGTCGTTCCAGAAAATCAAATCACCATAAGTTTCCTCACCAATGCCCCCCCACTCCCCTTCTCTCTCTCTCTCTCTCGATATCTTTAATTTATCTCTCTTCTCCCTAGCACACAAATATCAACGCACACATACAAACATTAAAACACACACATAAAAACAAGTAAACAGATACACACAAACACACACCTCATATACATAAACTTACAAACACACACACACACACACACACACACACATATACAAAACAAGACAAACTCACGCACCTGCACCTCACAGGGTAGAAAGAGTCCCGGCAGATACACTCACCACAACAACTGGGTCGTACCGTAGGGTGCCTCGGGGGATCATAGGTATATACATTACACTAACCTGGTTGATTACAGACCCCCTCAGAGCGGCGTATGTTGTTTGAATGACCTAAAAAGAATCCGGTGTACAGTAACATTGCTTTGTCTGAGTATAATGTAGATATAGTTTGTGTTTTGTTTGTGATTGTGATTGTATTTTAGGCACTCCAGTTTATTTTACCTGATGATTAAACAAGGTAATGTTACTTGGGAAAGGTTAGGTTAGGTTAGGTTAGGTTAGGTTAGGTTAGGTTAGGTTAGGTTAAGTTAAGTTAAGTTAGGTTAGGTTAGAGTCGGTGAATTTTAGGTTATTACAGAGTGTTCACATTGAAATGAATAATACAAACAGGAATATTCATACAGCTCATCGTCAGTATGGTTGAGTTTTATTTTATGTGTGGGTTTATATCATTCGGGTACATTCGGGTACGTTAAGGTACGTTAATAATAATAATAATAATAATAATAATAATAATAATAATAATAATAATTAACGGCTTATTGAAAGAGCATGGCAGCCGGAAAGCTGAAAATATACAGTTGCATAATTGGGAATGGGTTTCTTAATTTACAAATAATATACAAGTAACCTAAGTGATACAAATATGATATATAATAACTAGGTGGGGAGAAGCTTAAACTACAGGGTATTTCAAGTGACAGTACAAAAGGTAAGATTGACTGGGAGTGAATACACTGGTTGATTACAAGTTATTGATAATTTTTACAATGGTTGGGACTGGGCTGTTCTTATAGCGATCAGCTCGTGCTCGTATGGGCTGGATGCGGTTGTGGCGTTGAACAGCAATTCTCGGGCTAGGGTTGTCTGGTGGTAGTAGGAGCCGGTGTCGAGGATGGTGCAGAAGCTTCTCACCAAATTTGGAGATGAGGTCGTGGTGATGGTCAGTGAGAGCCGAGAGGGTCAGTGTGTTGAGCGCTTCTTGATATGTGGAGTCGGAAGGGGAGAGAATAATCTTGCATAGGTGAGCTTGGGAAGTATGAATGTTGAGTAAACACTGAGGAGCCTGAGTGCAGGAACGCCGAGGGACTTGAGGGTACGTTAGGGTACCTTAGGATAGACATTCGTAGGACGGTACTCAATTTCCTTCCACACATTTACTAACCTCTCGGGGGACACCACCACACTGATGAGCTCTTTCATCTTAACAATATCCAGTTCCTTTATGGAGTACACTATAGACTTGACATAACACCTCTGAGATCGCCTGACCTTTTCAGCTTAATTTTTTTCTTTGGAGTTATGTAAGTCCAAAGTGTTCTCCATTTCAATACTGACATCCTGTATATGTTGTACTGCTCCCCCATTATACTTGTGTTTTTAAATTCCACTGTAATTTATATGTATATGTGTGTGCGTGTGTATATATATGTATATGTATGTATATATAAATAAAAAATTTAAACATTAAAAAATAATAAATAAATAAAATAAATAAATATTGAAGTGATAACCGTGGTAACATTATGAGATGTACTTATTACCACCATGTTATTGTACTGTTCCAGATGATACTAAATGTTACATAATGCTTCCTTGAGATAAATGTATAGTATATATCAGGTGCCTCAAAGAGAGCTCAGGTTCTCAACTGGCTCAGCCATGTTAATATTGTTATTATTATCTACTCTGTATCTGTATTTTTCTGGCTAAATAAAATGTTTCAATTCAATTCAATTATTCATATAAGAGATACAATAAATAAAAAATAATTAAACACCTGTACTTAATTATATTCATGTCTTATATAAACAACACCTGGAGGTCAATACGTGATCCCGTGTATCCCTGAACCCATCATCTAAATTAACAAGTCCAGTGAAAAAGTGTTAATTTGGTGAGAGGCGGAAATAGAAAATAGTGATTAGCTGAAAGGTCTGGTGGACTCTGGAGAGGCAACCAAAGAGTGTTATAGTTACCTTGGCTCAGAGGTAAACTAGGTGAGTGTTTTGTTGATTAACAGGAAATGTGTGTGTGTGTAATAATAATAATAATTAACGGTTTCTTGAAAGAACATAGCAGCCAGAAGGCTGAAAATATACAGTTACATAAATGGGGAATGGGTTTCGATTTACAAATAATATACAAGTAACATAAATGGTACAAATAAGATATATAATAACTAGATGGGGAAAAGCTCAAACTAGAGCGCATTTCAACATAGTGACAGTACAAGAAGTCGGATTTACTGGAAGTGAATACACTGGTTTATTACAAGTTATTGATAATTTTTACAATGGTTGGGACGGGGCTGTTCTTATAGCCATCAGTTCGTGCACGTATGGGCTGGATGAGGTTGTGGTGTCGAACAGCAATTCTCGGGCTAGGGATCTCAGGTGGTAGTAGGAGCCGGTGTCGAGGATGGTGCAGAAGCTTCTTACCAAATTTGCAGATGAGGTCGTGGTGATGGTCAGTGAGAATCGAAAGGGTCAGTGTGTTGAGCGCTTCTTGATATGTGGAGTAGGAAGGAGAGAGAATACTATTGCATGCCCTCTTTTGCACCTTTTCTAAGTGTTTACGTTGTGTGGCATTTAGGGAGGAAGACCAGGTAGGGGAGGCATAGGTGAGCTTGGGAAGTATGAATGTTGAGTAAACATTGAGGAGCTCGGGTGCAGGAACTCCAAGGGACTTGAGTCGGCGGAGGAGGTGGAGACTGAAACTGGAGGATTTGACAACTTCACTGACGTGTGGTTTCCAATTTAGTTTGTTGTCTATGTGTGTGTGTGTGTGTGTGTGTGTGTGTGTGTACAAAAGAACATCTAATTAATTACAGTAAGACAACTTGTTATAAATTAGAAAAAAAAATATTAATCCCTCGAGTTTCGCCTCAGGCAAATAATTTTCACGGGTAGAATAAATAATCAAAACCCACTATATAATATTTTTCCTCCTGCTTGTGTTTTGTCAGTCTTACAGCCATCTGCTCTGACCTCACTGATACCATTGTTGACGCTTGTGTGGGAGTTTATCTTCAAGATATGGTATATTTAGTCCTTTACTGAATCGTTTTCATATTGTTTCGTGCGTTTGATGGCAATTATTGTTATTTTTTACTTACGATGAAATGAAGGATTTAAAAGTAAAGTATCAGATCTCTCTCTCTCTCTCTCTCTCTCTCTCTCTCTCTCTCTCTCTCTCTCTCTCTCTCGTGTGAGTGACAGTGAACACAAGCTACGGAAAGAGACGAAGAGTGGATGTTCGTTCACCTAAAGAATGTATGGGGGTGTAATGGGGTACCTAGAATATATATGGGGCTGAGGATGAGATGTGTGTCAGTCTTTCTCTCTTATCAGTGGGGAAATGTGTGTGTTTGTGTGTGTGCGTGCGTGCGTGCGTGCGTGCGTGCGTGCGTGCGTAATAATAATAATAATAATCGGTTTATTTATAGAGTTGCAGCCGGTGGCTGAAAATATACAGACTTACATAAATCAGGAAATGTTTATTATTTTAACAATAGATGGGATGGTGCTATTCTTATATCTATCGGTGCGGGCTCTTATGGGCTGAATTTTGTTGTCGTGGCGGACTGCGCGAGGTGGGTGGGGGCTGCCGGTGGCAGAAGGTGGAGATGACGAGGGTGGTGCATTAGTTCACTGCCAAACTTTGCCAGTGCTTGGTGGTGGAGGTCACTGAGGGATGGTATTTCCAGGGTGGAGAGAGCGTTGATGTAGCTGGAGTATTCTGCGCCGAGCATGATTCTGCAGGCCCTTTTCTGTACCTTCTCTAGCCGACGTTGTTGGGTGGAGTTGAGAGAAGACGACCAGGCTGGTGATGCATACGTTAGTTTGGGGAGAATAAAGGCGTTGTAGATAGTCCTCAGCTCTGGCGTGGTTGTCCCAAGTGACCTAAGTCGTCGTAGCATGTAGAGTCGGTACGAGGCTGCCTTGACTGTGTTATTTACATGGGCCTTCCAGTCTGTGCAGTCTGTGTGTGCGTGCGTGCGTGTACGTGTGCGTATGTGTGCGTGTGTGTGTGTGTGTGTGTGTGTGTGTGTGTGCGTATGTGTGCGTGTGTGTGTGTGTGTGTGTGTGTGTGTGTTTCCTTACTCGTGGCAGTGCCAATTTAGACGGCGGGGTGAACATCAAGTACACAAGACGACTCCAGACAAGAACAAAGATGTCGGCAACTTACATTACTGAACTTCAGTATGCACAGGAACTCACCCTTGTTGCTCAAACTGAACACAACCTACAGGAGATAATGAACACCTACGCAGATGCGTATGCACACTTCGGCCTTGAGGTGCATGTACGTAAGACTCAGATTCTCTATCAACCTGCCCCTGGTTCAGCCACACTTCCACCATTCATCCAGCTTAACGGTACAATCCTCATTAACGTTGCCCACTTTTGGTATCTCGGCTCCCACCTGTCCACCACAGCAGACATCGATGAAGAGATTCAGCATCGGATCAGATGTGCATCTCAAGCCTTTGGCAGACTCCGAAACTGTGTCTTCAGCTGTAGGGAGTTGAATTTACCTTCAAAGTTGCACGTATATCAAGCAGTGGTCCTCTCCACCCTGCTATATGGCAGTGAGACATGGGTCACATACAGGAAGCACCTCAAGGTACTTGAAAACTTTCACCAACGTAGTCTACGTTCCAACATCCGTGTTCGTTGGAAAGACACGAGAACAAATGTCAGTAATCTTGCTAACACCAACTATAGGAGCATCGAGGCTACCAATATCCATGAACAACTACGTTGGACTGGCCATGTTACCCGCATGGACGACAGTAGACTGACAAAGTCACCTAACGAACAGTAAACGTAACGCCTGTGGGAAAGTGAAAAAATAAAAGGATAGTCTTAAGACAAACCTGAAAAAGTGCTAAATCGACCCCCTCACCTGGGAGTCGATTACTCCACATCGTAACGCTTGGAGGAGCACCACACGAGAAGGTGTCATTACTTTCGAGTTAGCCCGACAGCAAACCGAGGCAGACAAGCGCCAACGCAGGAAAGACGCTGCCATCCGCCCCTCCCACATTAGATGCAGCCCTCCACATGTGCAACGAATGTGAACGACTCTGCCGGTCCCGTATCAGCCTCTTTAGTCTCCTCAGAACTCACCAACCTAGGTGACATCCGTAATAACTCATATCAATATATCATAGCTGGATGATCGTCATACTCGATTCCGAGTGACGACAAAGTAGTAAGTAGTGGTAGTAGTAGTAGTAGTCGTGTGTGTGTGTGTGCTATAAATAGTGAAATAAATGTGTGTTAGTGTGTCTCTTGTTATTTGGGGGGGGGAGGATGGGGGTTAAAGAATGAGTGTATGATGGTTGGAGAATATATGGTAATGGGGAACGGGTGTACTATATGTCTAGAATATATGGAGAGAATAATGGAAGTAAGGTGTGTTTGTTTGGGTGTCTGCGAGTCTTAATAGGGGTGGGGGAATGTATAGGGTGTCTGGAAGTGTATGAGGGTGTAGGAAAGTGTAAGGGGGTGTTTAGGAGCGTGTGTAGGGGATGTATAGGTGTGTATAGGGTGTACAGGACCTTTATTAATATGAATGCCTAGGGGTGCATGGAAGTGTGTGAGAGTGTATGAGGGTGTGTGGGCGAGTATGGCAACCTGTAGCGTAATGGTCAGCATGCTCGCCTCGCAAGCGAGCGGACCCGGGGTTCGATTCCCGGGCAGAGTGAAACTATGGGCAAGTTTCTTTACACCATTTGCCTCTGTCTACCCAGCAGTAATTGGGAACCTGGATGTTAATTGATTTGCGGATCGTGTTCCGGGGTAATGGTTAGCCAGTGCAGTTGGAGAATTGTCCGGTCTTCTCGGACTATTCCTTGACACTGGGTCATGCAGCTCATTAACTTAGGGTGTGGTTGTTGTGTTGGCGACAGCATCTACACCTTAAACAAATTCACGGCTAGGTGGCCATTAGGACCCCCATACTCGTTACCCGAGAGCCAACCATTATTATTATTATGGCCGTGTCTATGGGAGTGTATGGGGTTGTATGGTAGTATTTTTGAGGAGTAATCATAAATTAAGAATCATGGGTGTCTTCAAAATATGTAAGATTTTCATAGGGTAACAGATAAACCGTAGGAAAGAATTAAGAGATAAAAAAGAAGTACAGAACGTGGAGAATACACAGAGAAGAGGAGAAAGGTTAGCATAGGTGGCACTACACTGGAAGAGAGAAAGAGAGAGAAGGAGAGAGATTGTGGAGAACATGTTAGGGCAGATGATGTGGAACGGTAAAAGGGGGAAGAGAAAGGAAATAGGAAGGGAAAATAACAGAAAGAAATGGAAAGGAAGAGAGGGTGAAACAGGGAGAGAGAGACAGTGAAAAAGAAAGTGAGAGTAGGAGAGAAAGGCAAAGAAAGGTTCAAGTGGATGTCTATATGTACTAGTTATTACAGTTGTATGTATGTATGTATGTATGTATGTATGTATGTATGTATGTATGTATGTATGCACGCACGCATGTATATGTAACCACGTGCGTGTTTGTTTACATTGTGATTGACGCGTGGAGTAGAACAATTAGTCTCCTTACTCATCACAAAGTCCTCTAATGGTACACTTAACGCTCTGACTCACCATAATGACTCATAACGACACACTTAACTGCCTGACTCACCAAAGTGCCAGGTGTATATGGGCAGGTATTCCCCGTGATGGCAGAGGTAATTGTTGCGTGAATTGGCCAGGTGATGCGTGTCAACAATGAGTCACTCAACCTGTCATGATACTCACTCTGCCAGGTGTGAAGATGGGAGACGAGGCCATGAGTCACCTGTAATTCAAGGTGTGTGGGTGAGGAGATCAAGATTACAGGTGTTGTTTATAAGGACTTGATATTACGGCTGTCACCACTACTACTATTACTACCACCATCAACACTACTACTACCGTCACTATTATTATCGCTACTACCACCACACCACACTAACCATCACCATCCTTCCTCAGGGACACGCCACCACCACCATCACTACCACCATTCTTCCCCTGAGCCATATCATCATTACCACCTCTACCACCATCGTCCCTCACCACCATCACCACTACCACCTACCCTCACCACCACCACCACCACCACCAGAGGGCCCATCGCTACGGCATAGCTGTTAAAAAAGTCATCTAACATGTGGGAGGTTGGACTGTGTAGACCACCCCAGGCGGCACCGATGAAGTATTAACATCTCACTGTGTCTCTGCCCTCGAATTCCGCCCCTACCACCTGTCTATAGCCTCCACTACTGCCCCTACCACCTGTCTACGCTCTCCACTACCCCCACCACCTGTCTATCGCCTCCACTACCGCCCCTACCACCTGTCTACTCCACCACGGCCCCACCACCTGTCTATCGCCTCCACTACCGCCTCCTACCACCTGTCTACGCCTCCACCACCGCCCCTCCCACCTGTCTCTCTCTCCACTACCGCCCCTACCACCTGTCTCTCTCCTCCACTACTGCCCCTACCACCTGTCTCTGCCTCCACTCACCACTTACCACCTGTCTATCGCCTCCACACCGCCCCTACCACCTGTCTATCGCTCCACTACTGCCCTACCACCTGTCTATCGCTCCACTACCGCCCCACACACCCTGTCTCTCGCCTCCACACTCCGCACCAACTGTGTCTCGCCTCCACACCGCCCCTACCACCTGTCTCTCGCCTCCACCACTGCCCCTACCACCTGTCTATCGCCTCCCATCACCGCCCCACCACCTGTCTCTCTCCTCCACTACTGTCACCACCTGGCTATCGCCCACTCACCGCCCACCACCTGTCTCTCGCCTCCACTACCGCCCCTACCACCTGATTATCACCTCCATCACGCCCTACCACCTGTCAATCGCCTCCACTACCGCCCCACCAACTGTTTATCGCCTCCACTACTGCCCCTACCACCTGTCTATCGCCTCCACTACCGCCCCACCACTGTCTCTCGCCCCACTACCACCACCCTGTCTTGCTCCACTACCACCCCACCCCACCACCAACCCCCACTACCGCCCCCTACCACCTGTCTCTCGCCTCCACTACCGCCCCTACCACCTGTCTATCGCCCACTCACCGCCCCAACCACCTGTCTACTGCCTCCACTACCGCCCTACCACCTGTTTATCGCCCCACCACTGCCCCCACACCTGTCTATCGCCTCCACACTGCCCCACCACCTGTTTATCGCCTCCACTACCGCCCCTACACCTGTTTATCGCTCCACTACGCCCCACCACCTGTCTCATCGCCCACTACCGCCCCCACCACCTGTTTATCGCCTCCACTACTGCCCCTACCACCTGTCTGCCTCCTCACTGCCCCACCACCTGTCTATCGCCTCCACTCACCGCCCCTACCACCCCTGTCTCGCCTCCACTACCATCCCACCACCCCTACCACCTGTCTCTCGCCTCCACTACCGCCCCAACCACCTGTCTATCGCTCCACTACCACCCCACCACCCCTACCACCTGTCTCTCGCCTCCACTCCCGCCCCAACCACCTGTCTGCTCCACCACCATCCCCACCACCCCACCACCCTGTCTCGCCTCCACTCACACCCCTACCACCCCTACCACCTGTCTCTGCCTCCACTACCGCCCCTACCACCTGTCTATCGCCTCCCCCACCGCCCCTACCACCTGTCTATCGCCTCCACTACCGCCCCTACCACCTGTCTCTCGCCTCCACACCCCACCACCTGTCTATCGCCTCCACTACCACCCCTACCGCCCCTACCACCTGTCTATCGCTCCACCACTGCCCTCCCCTACCACCCGTCTCTCGCCTCCACTACCACCCTACCACCTGTCTATCGCCTCCACTACCACCCCCACTTCTACCACCTGTCTATCGCCTCCACTACCGCCCCCACCACCTGTCTCTCTCCTCCACTACTGCCTCCCAACCACCTGTCTCTCTCCTCCACCACCCTCCCCACCACGTCCATCGCCCCACTACCGCCCTTACCACCTGTCTATCGCCTCCACTACCACCTCCCACCACCTGTCTATCGCCTCCTTCACTACCGCCCCTACCACCTGTCTCTCTCTCCACTACCACCCCTACCACCTGTCTATCGCCTCCACTACCGCCCAACCACCTGTCTCTCTCCTCCACTACCACCCCACCACCTGTCTACCGCCTCCACTACCACCCCTACCACCTGTCTATCGCCTTCACTACCGCCTCACCACCTGTCTCTCTCCTCCACACCCCCCACCACCTGTCTGTTATCGCCTCCACTACCGCCCCTACCAACTGTCTCTCTCTCCACTACCGCCCCTACCACCTGTCTTCGCCTCCACTACCACTCCTCCACCACCTGTCTATCGCCTCCACTCACCGCCCCTACCACCTGTCTATCGCCTCCACTACCACCTTACCACCCGTCTATCGCCTCCACTACCGCCCCTACCACCTGTCTATCGCCCACTCACCGCCCCTACCACCTGTCTCTATCGCCTCCACTACCACCCACTGTCTGCCTCCACACTGCCCTTACCACCTGTCTATCGCCTCCAACCCCACCACCCGGCCCATCGCCTCCCACCACCGCCCCTACCACCTGTCCATCGCCCACCACTGCCCCCACCTGTCCCTCCACCACCGCCCCACCACCCGTCCATCGCCTCCACCACTGCCCCACCACCCTGTCCTCCTCCACCCCACACCATCGCCCACCACCCCACCACCCGTCTCTCCACTGCCCTACCAATCTGTCTCCACCGCCTCCTCCCCACCATCTATCTGCCCACTACCACCTTACCACCTGTCCATGCCTCCACCACCGCCTCACACCTGTCTATCTGCCCACCACTGCCTCACCACCTGCCAACCAGCCCCCACCACCTGTCTGCCCCACCACCCCCACCTGTCCTCGCCCACTACCGCCCCTACCACCTGTCCTGCCCACCACTGCCCCTACCACCCCACCACTGCTCCACCACCTCCCCTCACCACCCGTCTCCTGCCTCCACTCACCACCACCACCTGTCTCGCCTCCACTACCGCCCCTACCACCTGTCTATCGCCTCCACTACCGCCCCACCACACCTGTCTACTCGCCCACCACCGCCCCTACCACCTGTCTCTCCCTCCACCACCGCCCCACCACCCATCTTTCGCCTCCACCACTGCCCCTACCACCTGTCTATCGCCTCCACTACCGCCCCTACCACCTGTCTCTCTCTCCTCCACCACTGCCCCCACACCTGTCTATCGCCTCCACTCACTGCCCCTACAACCTGTCTCTGCCCACCACTGCCCCACACCTGTCTCTCGCCTCCACTACCGCCCCTACAACCTGTCTCTCGCTCCACTACTGCCCCACCACCTGTCCATCGCCTCCACTACCGCCCCACTACCTGTCTCTCCTCCACCACTGCCCTTACCACCTGTCTCGCCTCCACACCACCCCACCACCTGTCTCTCGCCTCCACTACCGCCCCTACCACCTGTCTATCGCCTCCACTACCGCCCCCACCACCTGTCTATCGCCTCCACTACCGCCTCCCACCACCTGTCTCTCTCCTCCACTACCGCCCCACCACCTGTCTCTCTCTCCTCCACTACCTGCCCCACAACCTGTCTCTCGCCCCCACTACCGCCCCACACCATTCATTGCCTCTACTGCCCCTACCACCTGTCTCTCGCCTCCACTACCGCTTACCACCTGTCTACTCCTCCACTACCGCCCCTTACCTGTCTCTCGCCTCCACATCACGCCTTACCACCTGTCTATCGCCTCCACTCACCGCCCCTTTCACCTGTCTCTCTCTCCTCCACTACTGCCCTTACCACTTGTCTATCGCCTCCACTACTGCCCCTACCACCCAGTCTATCGCCTCCACCACCGCCCCTACCACCTGTCTCTCTCCTCCACTACCGCCCCACCACCTGTCTATCGCTCCACCACCATTCCTACCACACCTGTCTTCTCCTCCACTACCGCCCCACTATGTCCGCCTCCACACTGCCCTTGCCCTGTCTATCGCCTCCGCTACCGCCCTACATGTCTGGCCTCTCTCCACCACCGCCTCCCACCACACCTGTCTCTCCACCACTGCCCCTACCACCTGTCTCTCCTCCACCACTGCCCCACCACACCTGTCTCTCTCCTCCACCACTGCCCCTACCACCTGTCTCTCTCTCCTCCACACTGCCCCACCACCTGTCTATCGCCTCCACTACTGCCCTTACCACCTGTCTATATCGCCCACCTCTTACCACCTGTCTATCGCCTCCACTACCGCCCTACCACCTGATCCTCTCCTCTCCACTACCGTCTCCTACCACCTGTCTATCGCCTCCACTACCGTCTCCCACCACCTGTCCTCTCCTCCACTACTGCCCCTAACACCTCTCTTGCCTCCCACTCACTGCCCCACCACCTGTCTATCGCCTCCACCACCGCCCCTACCACCTGTCTCTCTCCTCCACCACCTCCCCTACCACCTGTTCTTCTCCTCCACTACTGCCCCTACCACCTGTTCTCATCGCCCACCACTGCCCCTACCACCCTGTCTCTCGCCTCCACTACCGTTCCCCTACCACCTGTCTCTCGCCTCCACTACTGCCCCTACCACCTGTCTATCGCCCACTCACCACCCCTACCACACCTGTCTCTCGCCACCACTCACCACCCACCAGCCTGTCTCTCCACCACTGCCCCACCACCTGTCTCTCTCCCACACTACTGCCCCACCACCTGTCTATCGCCTCCACTCACCGCCCCTACCACCTGTCTATCGCCTCCACTCACTGCCCCCACCACCCTGTCTATCGCCTCCACTACCGCCCCTACCACCTGTCTCTCTCCTCCATCACTGCCCCTACCACCTGTCTATCGCCTCCACTACCGCCCCACAACCTGTCTCGCCTCCACCACTGCCCCTACCACCTGTCTCTCTCTCCACTACTGCCCCCACCACCTGTCTATCGCCTCCACTACCACCACTCCCCTACTACCTGTCTCTCTCCTCCATCACTGCCTCTACCACCTGTCTATCGCTCCACCACACTGCCCCTACCACCTGTCTCTCTCCTCCACTACCGCCCCTACCACCTGTCTATCGCCTCCACTACCGCCTCCCCACCACCTGTCTCTCTCTCCTCCACTACTGCCCCACCACTGTCTCTCGCCTCCACTACTGCCCCACCACCTGTCTCTCGCCTCCACTACCACCCCTACCACCTGTCTCTCGCCACCACTCACCACCCCCCACCTCCACCTGCCTCCCACCACTGCCCCTCCTCCACTACTGCCCCTCACCACCTGTCTCTCGCCTCCACTGCCCCTACCACCTGTCTATCGCCTCCACTACCGCCCCACCACCTGTCTATCGCCTCCACTACCGCCCCACCACCTGTCTCTCTCCTCCACTCACCGCCCCTACCACCTGTCTCGCCTCCACTCACTGCCCCTACACCTGTCTCTCGCCTCCACTACCGCCCCTACCACCTGTCTCTCCACTACTACCCCTACCACCTGTCTATCGCCTCCACTACCACCCCTACCACCAGTCTCTCTCCTCCACTACCGCCTCTACCACCTGTCTCTCGCCCACTGCCTCCCTACCACCTGTCTCTCCTCCACTATCGCCCTCACCACCTGTCTATCGCCTCCTACCACCCTTACCACCTGTCTATCGCTCCACTACCACCCCACCACCTGTCTCTCCTCCACTACCGCCCCTACCTGTCTCTGCCTCACTACCACCCCACCTGTCTCTCTCCTCCTACCGCCCCTGCCACCTGTCTCGCCTCCACTACCACCCTTACCATCTGTCTCTTGCCTGCACTACCACCCCTACCACCTGTCTATCACCCACCCCTACCATCACAGCTTATGTCACTTCCCAAATACACAAAATTTTCCTCTTGTTTAAATTCCTGTTGCCAACCATAACTTGTTATTTTAGGATTTATTTTAAATTTGGAAACAACCATTACTTTTGTCTTTACAGAATTGGCTCTTAATCCATATTCTTTACCTTTTTCCTCTAACTTGTTAACCAGTTTTTGTAACGCCTCTTGACTATATATGTGACATGTGAGGATTGAGTCGTTTAACAAAAGCTTTCATTAGAAAACGGAGAAAGAACATAAGTGAACAAAAAATCATTGTTTGCCGTGGATGGCACGTAGGCCACGTAGGCTGAGGAATTGAACAGCAAACACATTGATCGGTAACTCGTTCACTGATGTTGACATGAAGGACCTCACGTGGTGCAGTAACTCGTTCACAGATGACATGAAGGACCTCACGTGGTGCAGTAACTCGTTCACAGATGATGACATGAAGGACCTCACGTGGTGCAGTATCGTTCACAGATGATGACATGAGACTCACGTGGTACATGCTTTCACTGAGATGTGACAAAGACCTCACGTGGTAGTCTTTCATTTACATATTAAGCAAAGGACCTCACATAGTGCACTTTTCATTCTGAATATTGGTAGCAAGGGACCTCACGTGGTGCAATAACTCGTTCTGAATATTGAACTGAAGAATGACCTCACGTGGTACAGTAACTCGTCTAACATTGACGCAGAAGGACCTCACGTGGTGCAATGCTCGTTCACACATATGATGACATGAAGGACCTCACGTGGTGCAATGCTCGTTCACAGATGTTGACA